>NC_029774.3:63051515-63052419 GCF_000817695.3 Arachis duranensis | reverse complement strand
AGAAAGAACACCAAACTTAAAATTTTTAGAAAACCACAATAAAATTTTCGAAAATTAAAGAAAGATTAACAAGAAAACACCAAACTTAAAGTTTGGCACAAGATTTAATCAGAGAAAAATTATTTTTGAAAAAAGGTTTTGAAAGGAAGATACCCAATTGCCAAGAACATAAGCCAACGCTCTAACCAACTGAGTTATAAATGTAACACTTATTTTGAATAGGTATATTTGGATTATTCCTTTTGGAAGACTAATGCTTTGGAAAAGAACAAGAAAAACAAGAAAAGACACAGAACAAGAAAAACTAAAAATCAAACAAGAAAAATAAACAAGAACAACTTGAAGATCAAAGAACACAAATTTGAAAATTTAAAAGGAAACTATAAAATATGTAATTGACACCAAACTTAGAACAAGACACTAACTCACGAAAAATTAAAAATTAATAAGGAAAAGTAATATTTTTGAAAATTTTTTGAAGAGAAATTAAAGGACTCAAATTTAATGACTCTATAGCATCAATACTCTATTCCTAATCTAAGCAACAAAATAAACCTTTAGTTGTTCAAACTCAAACAATCCCCGGCAACGGCGCCAAAAACTTGCTGCACAAAATTGCAATAACACTTTTGCAATCCGCACAACTAACCATAAAGTACACTGGGTCGTCCAAGTAATACCTTACGTGAGTAATGGTCGAATCCCATGGAGATTGTTGGTTTGAGGCAAGCTATGTTTATCTTATTATTCTTAGTCAGGATACCAACAACAGTGTTTTTCAAGTTCAATGGAAAAAGGAAAAAGGGCATAAAATAAATACTTATTGTGCAATAATGGAGAATATGTTGGAGTTTTGGAGATGCTTTGTCTTCTGAATTCCTGTAACATAATGTTTCCTCTCATG
>NC_029774.3:63022705-63051362 GCF_000817695.3 Arachis duranensis | reverse complement strand
TTGTTGGTTCTCGATCACGTCGGAATAGAATCCATTGATTCTTTTGCATTTGTCATCATGCCTAACACTCGCAAGTTTGAAGCTCGTCACAGTCATCCAATCCCAGAATCCTACTCGGAATACCACAGACAAGGTTTAGACTTTTCGCATTCTCATGAAAGCCACCATCAATTCCAGCTTGTACCATGAAGATTCTGATTAAAGAATCTAAGAGATACTCATTCAGTCTGATGTAGAACGGAGGTGGTTGTCAGGCACACGTTCATGGATTGAGAAAGGTGATGAGTGTCACGGATCATCACCTTCTTCAATGTGAGGCGCGAATGAACATCTTAGATAGGAACAAGCGTGTTTGAATGGAAAACAGAAATAATTGCATTAATTCATCGAGACGCTGCAGAGCTCCTCACCCCCAACAATGGGGTTTAGAGACTCATGCTGCCAAAAGGTACAAATTTCAGATCTAAAAATGTCATGAGATACAAAATAAGTCTCTAAAAGTTGTTTAAATACTAAACTAGTAACCTGTGTTTACAGAAAATGAGTAAACTAAGATAATTGGTGCAGAAATCCACTTCTGGGGCCCACTTTGTGTGTGCTGGGCTGAGACTTAAGCTTCTCACGTGCCTGGGCTATTTCTGGAGTTGAACGCCAGGTTGTAACCTGTTTCTGGCGTTGAACTCCAGCTTGTAACCTATTTCTAGAGCTGAACGCCAGCTTATGTCGTCTATCTTCGCGCAAAGTATGGATTATTATATATTGCTGGAAAGCCCTGGATGTCTAATTTCCAACCCAATTGAGAGCGTGCCAATTGGACTTCTGTAACTCCAAAAAATCTATTCCGAGTGCAGGGAGGTCAGAATCCAACAACATCAGCAGTCCTTTTTTATCCTAAATCAGATTTTTGCTCAGCTCCCTCAATTTCAGCCAGAAAATTCCTAAAATCATAGAAAAACACACAAACTCATAGTAAAATCCAGAAATATGATTTTTGCTTAAAAACTAATAAAATTCTATTAAAAACTAATTAAAACATGCTAAAATCTACATGAAATTACCCCCAAAAAGCGTATAAAATATCCACTCATCAGTCTGCCTCCTCTTTACGTTCTTATTCCATAGTTCCAATAAATATCTTGGTGACACTTTGTTTACTCCCTCAAAGCTTAATGCACTCAGAGAGTGATGGAACAATATCCCTCTTGATTCAAATAATAAGTACTGGCATTTAACTTTAGATGATATTGCATCATATGTAACTGAAAACTTGTAAAATGTTGAGTTACAAACCTGTTCTACAACTTCATATATCGTATAACCTAGAGCATACTGCATTGATCTTATGATGCAATTCACCTTTCCTCTAAATTGTACTTGGACTTCCCTAAACTTCTCGTGAGTATACACATGCTGAAATTGAGCTTCTATTGAGGATTTTGTTGCACACGGTATGATGGTATGAAAATCTACAACATCCGATTCTCTCTCTCTCTCTCTCTCTCTCTCTCTCTCTGCTTTCTACTTACTATGCAATTATCATATTGTTTGACGAATTGGATAAGTGAGATGTCGTGTGTACTAAACTTGTGAAAAACAATATGCATGCTCTCGCTTCTTTGTGTGCTTCTCATTCTGACGCAGAAGTGGTGATCGAGATGAAATGGAATCCATAAATGACGATCTTCAAAAAGCTCTGAAATAATCAAAAAATACCTAATCAAAACTAAAATACACTGAAAGACGTATAATTTGACACCTCTATTGCACAAGTAAAACACATAAATATCCACACACTAAAAGTAACAACATCAGTTAATCCTAATAAAGACATTACCTGAAAGCCTGATAAACCCCATTTTTAGGGTTTATCTTGTGTTGAATTTAGAGTATTTTGCTAACCTTTTCTCACAGTTAGCCAATGAATTAGCATGATTTTGTAATCTCTCCGGTATTTGTGTTTGAATGTAAAAACATGTTTTTTAAGCCTTTAATTTGCTAATTTTAATTCATCCTTGACTCTATAAGATGCCTTGATGTGTTTGCTAGTAATCTCAGGTTAAAATAGGCTAAGCATGGATCAAAGGAGCAAGGAAGGAAGCATGCAAGTGGAGAGAAGCATAAAAAGCCAAAGAACTGATCTCGGCCAAGGACGCGCACGCGCACAAGGCGCTCGCACGCACATCGCGAAATTGGCCAGGGACGTGTACGCTTACTGTGCGCGTCTGCGCCGAAGGCCGTACATGACTTTTAATTAGAAAACGTGTCCAGCAATTTCTGAGGAGCTGTGGGGCCCAGTAACAACCAATTTTGGTGCCAAAGCACTTTAAAGGACCAAGGATTGAAGGGGAAGGCATTCACTTTGGTATTCGAGCTTAGTTTAGTTGATTCATTCACAATTAGAGTAGTTCTAAAGAGAGAAACTCTCACTTCTCTCTAGAATTAGGATTAGGTTTAGGTTAATCTCTCCTCTTAGATCTAGGACTAATTCATGCTTTGATTTACTTTTCCTTTATCAATTCTTACTCCTCTCTTCCTCCTCTCTCTAGTTTTGCACTTTAATTCTTGTAATTCTTCACTTTGTTATGGATCTATTTTTGTTCTTTTGTTTTCTTTTAATAATGCAATTTAAGGTAATTCATGATAATTGTGATTTCCTTGATTGTTGTTGTTACTTCTTTGCATTCAATTGTTGTTAGAATTCTTTCTTGTTGTGATTTACTATACTTTTCTTTTGCACATTCCAAGTGTTTGATGAAATGCTTGGGAGGATGTTAGAGTAGAATTTTATGTTCTTGGCTTGGGAAGGTAACTTAGGACTCTTGAGTTACTAATATCCAAGTGATTGATAGTTGATAGCCATTGACTCTAGCCTTCATTAATTCAATTAGTGGAAACTAGGATTTATGGACTTGGATTGATATAACTCACTTAACTTTCTTTTGCTACTTGTTAGAGGATGACTTAGTGAGATTGATCCTTGCAACTATCATAATTATGGTTAGTGATAATGATAGAGATCCTTGACCATCAACCTTTGCCAAGACCATTTTGTTAATAAAATTTCATTACCATTTACTATTCATGTTTCTCATTTAAAACCCCAAAATAAACAAGTCCATGACCAATAATAAGAACACTACCCTGCAAGTCCTTTGAGAGATGACCCGAGGTTTAAATAATTCGGTTTATAGATTTTAGGGGTTTGTATTTATGACAAAAAAAATTTTGTATGAAAGGATTATTGTTGGTTTAGAGACCATACTTTACAACGAGATTTCATTAGTGAAATTCTAAACCGTCAAAAATCCAATCATCAAAACGGTGCTATTGCCAACCAATCTCCCATACCACATTCTTATGATCATTATGAGCAAGAACCTTTAGAACCACCACAACCCTATCATAATTACTATGAATAACCACCTCAATGCACATCTTCTCCACAATTTTACCAAGAGGAACCACCTTCTTACCATGAATCCTCTTTCCAAAATAATGAACCTTCCTACTCACCCCAAGCTCCAATAGACGATTCTCTCACTTTGTTACTTCAAGGACAAGAAGCCATGAAGCGGGATACACTTGAGTTTATGACCAACTTGACCAAGGTGGTGCACGCTTTAGCCCACCAATGTTTGAACACTCAAGTTATTTCCGTAACTACATGCGAAAAGTCAAAGGAAGGGCAAAGCATGGAGAAGATATCAGAAAATCCAGTGAAAAAGGAAGAATCGGTAGTAGTAGTAGAGCAATTGGAGAAGCCTACGGATATTGAAATAAAGGAGGAAGTGGTCCAATATTTAAGAGATGTGGAACCACCATGTGAATCTCAACAACCTCCGGAGCGTAGCAAGATTGAAAGATATGAGAAGGTTGATCAAGAAATAGATTCAATTATGGATGATTTTCTATCTACAATAGAATCTCTCCCTATTGGACATGGAGTTAGAATAATAGAAGAGTGTGCACAACCTCCCATACCCTTGGTGAACAATGAAGAAGAGAATGAATCGAAAGCAAGTTACCAAGGAGAAAAGGTTGGCATGGTGTATATCGAAATTGAAGAATATTGAAGAGTTTGATAAAGAAATGGATTTATTCATCAATGAATTCCTATCCAAAATTGAATCACCTCCCATTGAGCAAGAATTCAAAATTCTTGAAGACAACACCAAGCTAAATGACAAAGGGGAAAAGGTTGAAAGTGAAGAAACTTGTCAAGAGGTGGAAGCAACAAAAGAAGAACATAAAGAAGTCAACCTTGCATTGTCTAAGTATGGGGAGAATCACCCCCTAGATTACCATCTTCCCAAACATTCAAGTGGGTAAAATTCTTATCTTCAAGCTCTACTTTCTCACTTGAATATGGTTTGATTGAAATGGATGGACAACTTAGAGCTCTTTGTGGAATTAAAAGTAGGAAGGAGTTGTGTAGTGGTTGGAAGTTAGGAATTTGGCTTATTAAGGTCAAAGCTTCAAGGTATAGGAACCATGATTGGAAGAACGCCACATTGCATGGGTCTCGAAGGAAATCTTGGTGTGCTAAAGAGAATTCTATGTGTTAATCACCCAGAAAGAAAAATTATGAAGATCAAATTGAAGACGGGTGCGAAAATAAGATATGGATCCCGGTTCACTATGTGAAGACCAATTAGGGGAATTCATATCTTGGGTTGAACTTTGCCCAAGCTTGGCGAAGATGGTTGGAAATTCTATCAACCAATTGAGAAGCAAAGATCCTTGGAGATTCAAGGATGAGTACAAGCATAAGCCGCCATGACAATGAGCTTCCCAAATGTCCAACTTAAGGACTTTAACTAAAAGTGCTAGGTGGGAGACACCCCACAATGGTATACTCTTTCCACTCTCTTGTAGATGTCATTAATAAGTGATTTGAGTTACCATTGTAGGTAGTTTTCCATTTCATTCTAGTTGCCTTAATAAATTGATTGTTAACATTTTGACATGTATGTTGTTCTTATTAGTAGATGAATAAATCCTAAAATCAAATTGCATTTTTGTGAATTGTATGATTTTTGACTGAATAAAGAGTTGTAGGCGTTATAGGGAACCCTTGGGCATTTTTCTGTGTGTTAGCAAAAAAAAAGGATGGCGCGCGCGCACGCTGTACGCGCACACGCCAATAAGCGGATGCTTCACCATACTAAATTCCAGACAGTTGGGCCTCCCTTGAGCCTGCATTAAGTCCCTGGCCCAACCTCCGTCATGCAGACGCGCACATCATGCGTGCGCGTCCATGCACACTTATGCGACAGCACGCGGAAGCGCACTTGCCGCGTACGCGTCCCTAGGCTGATTGCACTAGCCCATATATTTTCCAGAGTGTTGGGCCTCCCTTGAGCCAACACTAAACCTCTGGCCCAACCTCCATCGCGCGCACGCGCACTGCGCGCCTGTGCGTCCATGAGTTTGTAAGAGAATGCGTGCGCTCGCGCACATGCCGCGTACGCGCCGATCCAATGATGCGACTTCCAGCCCAATAACCTGCGAGTTATGCCAACTATGGGCTCGCATTAAGCCTCCAGCCCAACCCCTATCACGCGTTCGCGTACTATATGCGCACGCACCCTTACCGATTTTCATCACCCACGCGTAAGCGCTCAAGGTGCGCACGCGTCGGTCCCCAAACTCATCAATGCACGCGGACGCGCGCTGTGCGCGGCCGCGTCAATCCGAAAAGAGGAATAACCCCAGAGCGCGACGAACACTCGCGCAGACCCCCATCATCCCTCCCACTCTCATCTTCTCACTCTCTTAACTCTACCGACCACCATCATCACCGCTGCGACCACCGGCGCACCGCCACACTCCCTCCTCCTTCTCCCTTTCGTCCTCACTCTCTCTTTCTCATACGCTCTCTCTCTCTCTCCCTCTCACAGACTGTCAGCCTCTCACTACCGCGTCGCCACCACGGTCCAGCGTTGTCGCCGCCACCGGCGTGCCACCACCGCCTCACCTTCTTCTCTCACCATCATTCCTAGTTTCTCTCTCACCCACTTCTCAACCATTCTTCTCTGTCTATGCCACCACCACTACCCGCGGCGGTGCTCTGCTCCTAGCGCCCCACCTCTGATTTGGCCCCCTCACGGTCACCCTCGCTCCTCTCAATTCCCGGGTCCTATTTCTATTTATGCCCTGCATTCCAGGTTACCTACCTCTGCCTCAACTCTGTTTTCTTATTTCTTATTTTTATTTTTTTAGATTTTGTTACTTAGTTAGATTTTGATTCTGATTGCTAGGTTAGATAGAAATAACTACTGTTTGATAGCTAGGTTCTGGATAGAGAATTCTAGGCCTGATAAGTGCGCCGTATTTGTTTACTTGCTTCTCTATATATTGCTTACTGCTGAGTGGTTTGATTATGCTTTGCCATGATGTACCTATATTCTACTGCTATACTTGTTAAGATTGCCCTACTTGCTTGATTATGTGAATGGTACTTGACTGATGCTTTTGGAAACCAATTCTTGTTCGTTTTGATATCTGGAAATGTCCAATTTTAAGCCAGAATGCTGCCCAATTTTTGTTAAAACTGTTTCACTTTCAAATACTGATCTCGGAATTGAACTTGGCACTCACAACTCAACCTTTTTTCCTAACTCACTCCAAGTTCAATGCCTGGGGTTTTTGGGCCAGCATTTCCACTCTTATTTTTGGTTCCCGTGATCATTACATAATGTTCATTTTCTTACAATAGTTGGTATGCTTTGATTGTGCAACTCCTTTTAACCCAACTTATTTTTCAACCTTTCATAGTTGTACAATTACACCGTATTGCTTGTACCACCAACTATTGCAAATCTATTTTCATGCATTTTTTGACATTTCTATATTGTCATGCTTGTAAACATGATTGTTGCGCACAAATTGAAAATCTCTTTTGATTAGGCTACTCCCCATCATACCACTAATTTTCAATCATAACTTTCTAACTCTCTAACTTGTTTTGCTTCCTAACTTCTTTTCTCACCTCTCTTACTTCTTTGACCAATTTTTTTGGGAATGGTGTTGAATATGCCTAATACATGAGTATTGTCCTACCTTGTGTGCAATACTTGAATTCTTGGTTTATACCGATGTTTTCTACACTTACTTGCATTCCAAGTTTTCGATTTTGGTTCACAACATGATTACTCGCCATTTCCCTTGCATGTTGAACATGCTCCTACTTGCTATTTTCCTACTTGCTTAATTGCTTATTCTAATTTTCAAGATGTCAGACAAAGGAAAGAGGAAAGCATCATCCTCCAAAAAGAGGAAGAGAACACCGGACCCTATTCTTGCCTCACTTCAAGCTTATGTTCAAAACCCTCTAAATGACATAGAAAAGGCAAACCAACTACTACCAGCTCAGGATTTGGTCAAGTTCCCAAATCTTTACTGTGAACTCAAATTCCCAACCTACAGTTCAAAGAATCTGAATATTGAGAAGAAGCTAGTTATTCCATCGAATTTGACCGACAGCATCCACCAACCCATTGACCGGATGGATTTAGCTTTTGTGGATAGAGAGTTGAGCCGGGTGAATCGGTCTTAGGTGCAGGAGTTTTACTGCAATTTCTTCTTCCACACCCTTGACTCGGTACTTGTTAGAGGGATTGAGATACCTATCACAGAGCAAGCCATTGAGGATGCCCTTACCTGCCGGCCTAAGACCGATGACACTGATGCCTTCCTACAGGCTGAGATAGAGCTTCATTGCATGACCTTTGATTTTGATGCATTGAAAGCAGTGGTAGCTACTCCGGAGGCCCCTTGGGTTATGGATGCTAAGAACAAGGCACCCAAGGGAGATGCACTTCAGTTATCTGAGCCGAGAGGCCAAGACTTGGCAGCAGATTTTTACCCACTACCTCATGCCGACTACCTATTTTACAGGGATCCCAGTTGCTATGCTGATCTTGATCAGCTGTGTGCTAGAGGGGAATGAGGTTTATTACCCCTAGCTGATCAGGAGATTTATGTGGAGAGCCCATATCAGAGGCACATTTCCTTTCCCGGTTTTGATCACTTAAATGATTCAGAGGGCCGGAGTTCCGTGGCACCAGGATGATGTATCACCACCCCCACCGCTCCCTACGAAGGAACCAGTTAGCAGCAGTTGAGGGAGCTGGACCCTCTTCATCAGCACCCCCCACAGGAGCTTTCACTTCCGCAGCAGCAGCAGTCCTATTACCACCACCACTAGCACCTCAGCCGACTTACTTACTGGTTCAGCGTCTTTTTCGGTTCATGGAGCACAGCAAGTGCCAGTTCATGCGTCGCCTGGATTGGATTGACCAGATGTTTGTGGCCCAGGGCCTTGAGCTCCCCCATCTTCTAGAGTCTTCCGGATCAGATGAGGAGACCCACGAGGAGGAGCATGTTGAGGAGCCGGCTCAGCAGGATGCATCACCAGAGACATATGTCACTACAGAGACCACAGAGATCCAGCAACCAGTACCACAGCCTCAGCCAGAGCCAGAGCCTACCAGTGTACCTTTCCCTAATCCTCAGGATTAGCATCGGGGATGATGCTTGATCTTAAGTGTGGGGAGGTTGCTGTTGGCACCACTAGAGGACCAGTGAACATTTTGGCTATTTCCTAGTTATGCTACCTAGCTATCTTATTTTGTGCACTTTTCTATATATTTGTCATTTTGGATATTTTGGATACTTTTACCTTAGTTGTTGCATATTTTGGACTGTTAGATATTTTGGATGCTAGATTTCATACTTTTAGTTGGATTTTTCTTTATATAGTTATCTTTTTAGCTTGTGGTTGTGATTAGAAGCTATTTTGGAGTTGTTAAGACCTAGTTAACCCTTTTTGCATAAGAAAATTGTTTGTTTTGATTGAAAAAAAAGGAAAGGGTAAACTAGGAAATTTTTAGAATTTCTCAATCACAACAATGCTTAGTCAAATATTGAGATTTTTCAAGGAATTTAACAATAGGGCATCAACCCAATTGATTGGAAATATTTTTGTAGAACTTGCTTGAATTCTATATTTTGTGAAGCATGTATTGAGCTAAGAACACAAGCAAGTGAGTTTTGAGCCTATTGATGTGGTTACACTTTATAACCATCTATTTCCTTCTTGTGTGCAATTGTTCTCTTTCTATGATTGTGATCCTTGATTTGCCCAATTCTATATGTCCAATTATTCCTTGTATTCATGCATTTATATGATTGAGGCCATTATTTCATTAGCTCACTTAACCAAATAGCCTACCTTTTACCATCCATTGCAACCAAGTTTGAGCCGATGCTTAACCCAATTATTCTTCATTTTAGCACATTACAAGCCCTAAAGCGAAAAATAATAAAAGTCCCTTGTTTGGATCTTTGATTGGTTTAGGCTAGTGAGAGTGTCTATTATTCAAGTTTGGGGAGATTTGGGAACATTGGTTGGGATAAAAGGGGATGTTTTGTATTTTTATATTTGGAAATTGGGTGTATGCTCATGTATATATTAAGTGTAAGACCTTATGCATTGATATTCTTGAAAAAGAAAAAAAATGATGAGAAAAAAAACAAAAGAAAAAGAAAAAAGAAAAAATATTTATTATATGAAAAAGAAAAGAAACAAAAATAGAAAAGAAAGAAACAAGGAAAAAAGAAGGAAATAAAAAGGGGACAGATAAGCGGATAATTTATATACTTTTTGGCATTGTTTTTAGGTAGTTTTTTGTAGGATCTAGCTACTTTTAGGGATATTTTTATTGGTTTTTATGCAAAATTCACATTTCAGGACTTCACTATGAGTTTGTGTGTTTTTCTGTGATTTCAGGTATTTTCTGGCAGAAATTGAGGGACCTGAGCAAAAATCTGATTTAGGCTGAAAAAGGACTGCTGATATTGTTGGATTCTGACCTACCTGCACTCGAAATGGATTTTCTGGAGCTGCAGAACTCCAACTGGTGCCCTCTTAACAGCGTTGGAAATTAGACATCCAGAGCTTTCCAGCAATATATAATAGTCCATGCTTTGTTCGAGTTTAGATGACGCAAACTGGCGTTCAACGCCAGTCCCATGTTGCATTCTAGAGTAAAACGCAAGAAACACATCACAAACCAGAGTTAAACACCAAAAATACGTTACAACTTGGCGTTTAACTCCAAGAGAAGCCTCTGCACGTGTAAAGCTCAAGCTCAGCCTAAGCACACACCAAAGTGGGCCCCGGAAGTGGATTTCTGCATTTAGACTTATTTTTGTAAACCCTAGTAACTAATCTATTATAAATAGGACATTTTACTATTGTATTAGACATCTTTGGATTATTTCTGGATTACCTTATGATCCTTTGATCTTGTTTAAAGGGGCTGGCCATTCGGCCATGCCTGGACCATCGCTTATGTATTTTCAACGGTGGAGTTTCTACACACCATAGATTAAGGTGTGGAGCTCTGCTGTACCTCGAGTTTTAAGGCAAAGTACTACTATTTTCTATTCAATTCAGCTTATTCTTGTTCTAAGATATTCGTTGCACTTCAACCTGATGAATGTGATGATCCGTGACAGTCATCATCATTCTCACATATGAACGCGTGACTGACAACCACTTCCATTCTACTTTAGAACGAGCGAGTATCTATTGGATCCCTTGATCAGAATCTTCGTGGTATAAGCTAGAACCCTTTGGCGGCCACTCTTGAGAATCCAGAAAGTCTAAACCTTCTCTGTGGTATTCCGAGTAGGATTCAGGGATTAAATGACTGTGACAAGCTTCAAACTCGCGATTGTTGGGCATGGTGACAGACGCAAAAGAATCAATGGATTCTATTCCGACATGACCGAGAACCGACAGATGATTAGCCGTGCTGTGACAGAGCATTTGGACCATTTTCACTGAGAGGATGGGATGTAACCATTGACAACAGTGATGCCCTACATACAGCTTGCCATGGAAAGGAGTATGAAGGATTGAAGGAAGGTAATAGGAAAGTAGAGATTCAACAGGGACAAAGCATCTCCATACACTTATCTGAAATTCCCACCAATGATTTACGTAAGTATCTCTATCTTTATTTTATGTTTTATTTATTATTATTTTCGAAAACCATTATAATCATTTGAATCTGCCTAACTGAGATTTACAAGATTACCATAGCTTGCTTCATACCAACAATCTCCGTGGGATCGACCCTTACTCACGTAAGGTATTACTTGAACGACCCAGTGCACTTGCTGGTTAGTTTTGCGGAGTTGTGACAAAGTGTGATTCATGTTTGAGAGCGCTACCAAGTTTTTAGCACCATTGTTGATGATCAAAATTTCGTGCACCAAGTTTTTGACGCCGTTGCCGGGGATTGTTCGAGTTTTGACAACTGACGGTTCATCTTGTTGCTCAGATTAGGTAATTTTCTTTTCAAAAATGTTTCAAAAAAAATCTTTCAAAAAATTTTTTTTCTTTATTTTCGTTTTCAAAAATATAATTTTCGAAAAATACAAAAAAAATTTCATAAAATCATAAAAATCAAAAATATTTTTGTGTTTCTTGTTTGAGTCTAGTGTCAATTTTTAAGTTTGGTGTCAATTGCATGTTTTAAAAACTTTTGCATTTTTCGAAAATTCATGCATGTGTTCTTCATGATCTTCAAGTTGTTCTTGACAAGTCTTCTTGTTTGATCTTTATATTTTCTTGTTTTGTATTTTTTGTTGTTTTTTCCATATGCATTTTTGCATTCATAGTGTCTAAGCATGAAAAATTGCTAAGTTTGGTGTCTTGCATGTTTTTCTTTTCTTGAAAATTTTTCAAAAATGAATCTCGATGTTCATCTTGATCTTCAAAGTGTTATTGGTGTTCATCTTGACATTCATAGTGTTCTTGCATGCATTAAGTGTTTTGATCCAAAATTTTCATGTTTTGGGTCATATTTGTGTTTTTCTCTCTCCTCATTAAAAATTCAAAAATCAAAAAAATATCTTTTCCTTATTTTGCCCATAATTTTTGAAAATTTGAGTTGACTTAGTCAAAAATTTTTAAAACTTAGCTATTCCTTATAAGTCAAGTCAAATTTTCAATTTTAAAAATCCTAACTTTTCAAAATCTTTTTCGAAAATCAAATCTTTTTCAATTTTTTTTATTTATTTTCGAAAATTTTTAAAATTTATTTTCAAAATCTTTTTCTTATCTTTATTTCAAAATTTCAAAAACTTTACTAACAATTAATGTGATTGATTCAAAAATTTGAAGTTTGTTACTTTTTTGTTAAGAAAGGTTCAATCTTTAAATTCTAGAGTCATATCTTTTAGTTTCTTGTTAGTCAAGTAATCAATTTTAATTTAAAAAAAATCAAATCTTTTCTAAAATATCTTTTTCAATCATATCTTTTCAAAATATCTTTTTCAAATCATATCTTTTTCAAAATTGATTTCAAAAATCTTTTCTAACTTCTTATCTTTTCAAAATTGATTTTCAAATCTTTTTCAACTAACTAGTTGACTTTTTGTTTGTTTTACTATTTCTTATCTTTTTCAAAACCACCTAACTACTTTCCAAGGTTGATTTTCAAATCTTTTTCAACTAACTATTTCTTATCTTTTTCAAAATTCTTTTAATTAACTAATTGTTTCAAATTTTAATTTTAATTGTTTTTCTTTTCTTAATTTTCGAAAATCACTAACCCTTTTTCAAAATTTATTTTTGAAATTCTCCCTCTCTCATCTCTTTCTATTTATTTATTCATTTACAAACACTTCTCTTCATCTTAAAATTCGAACCCCCTCTTCCTCTCTGAGTTCGAATTTTCCTCTTTTCCTTCTTCTATTCTTTTCTTCTTCTACTAACATAAAGGAATCTCTCTACTGTGGTAAAGAGAATCCCTATTATTATTTTCTGTTCCCTTCTTTTTTATATGAGCAGGAGCAAGGACAAGAATATTCTTGTTGAAGCAGATCTTGAACCTGAAAGGACTCTGAAGAGGAAACTAAGAGAAGCTAAATTACAACAATCCAGAAACAACCTTACAGAACTTTTCGAAAAGGAAGAGGAGATGGCAGTCGAAAATAATAATTCAAGGAGGATGCTTGGTGACTATACTACACCCACTTCCAAGTTTGATGGAAGAAGCATCTTAATCCCTGCCATTGGAGCAAACAATTTTGAGCTGAAACCTCAACTAGTTGCTCTAATGCAACAGAATTGCAAGTTCCATGGACTTCCATCAGAAGATCCCTATTATTTTTTAACTGAGTTATTGTAGATCTGTAAGACTGTTAAGACTAATGGAGTAGATCCTGAAGGCTACAGGCTCATGCTTTTCCCTTTTGCTGTAAGAGACAGAGCTAGAACATGGTTGGACTCACAACCTAAAGATAGCCTGGACTCTTGGGATAAGCTGGTCACGGCCTTCTTGGCTAAGTTCTTTCCTCCTCAAAACCTGAGCAAGCTTAGAGTGGATGTTCAGACCTTCAAACAAAAAGATGGTGAATCCCTCTATGAAGCTTGGGAAAGATACAAGCAGATGACCAAAAGGTGTCCTTCTGACATGCTTTCAGAGTGGACCATTTTGGATATATTCTATTATGGTCTATCTGAGTTCTCTAAGATGTCATTGGACCATTTTGCAGGTGGATCCATTCACCTAAAGAAAACACCTGCAGAAGCTCAAGAACTCATTGACATGGTTGCAAATAACCAATTCATGTACACTTCTGAGAGGAATTCTGTGAGTACTGGGATGCCTCAGAGGAAGGGAGTTCTTGAAATTGATGCTCTGAATGCCATATTAGCTCAGAACAAAATGTTGACTCAGCAAGTCAACGTGGAAGGATCAACAAAAGCCCTAACAAGGCTTTAATAATGGTGGAAGAAACAGGCTCAGCAATAACAAGCCTTTTCTATCATCTTCTCAGCAACAGACAGAGCATTCTGAGCAGAGCTCCTCTAGCTTAGCAAACATAGTCTCTGATCTATCTAAGGCCACTTTAAGTTTCATGAGTGAAACAAGGTCATCCATCAGAAATTTGGAGGTACAAGTTGGCCATCTGAGTAAGAAAATCACTGAAACTTTTCCTAGTACTCTCCCTAGCAATACTGAAGAGAATCCAAAAAGAGAGTGCAAGGCCATTGACATAATCAAAATGGCCGAACCTAGAGAGGAAGGGGAGGACGTGAATCCCAATGAGGAAGACATCATGGGACGTCTCCCAGACAAGAAGGAGTTCCCTATTGAGGACCTAAAGGAATCTGAGTCTCATATAGAGACCATAGAGATTCCATTAAACTCCTTCTGCCATTCATAAGCTCTGAAAACTATTCTTCCTCTGAAGAGGATGAAGATGTAACAGGAGAGCAAGTTGCTCAATATCTAGGAGCTATCATGAAGCTGAATGCCAAGTTGTTTGGTAATGAGACTTGGGAAGATGCAACTCTCTTGCTCATTAGTGAACTAGACAGATGGGTTCAGCAAACTTTACCTCCAAAGAAACAAGATCCTGGTAAATTCTTAATACCCTGTACCATGGGCACCATGACCTTTGAGAAGGCTCTGTGTGACCTGGGGTCAGGTATAAATCTTATGCCACTCTCTGTAATGGAGAAACTGGGAATCTTTGAGGTACAAACTGCCACTTTCTCATTAGAGATGGCAGACAAGTCAATAACACAAGCTTATGGAATGGTAGAGGACGTGTTAGTGAAGGTTAATGGCCTTTACATCCCTGCTGATTTCATAATCTTAGACACTAGGAAGGAAGAGGATGAATGCATCATCCTTGGAAGACCCTTTCTAGCTACAGTAGGAGCTGTGATTGATGTTAACAAAGGAGAATTAGTCCTTCAATTGAATGGGGACAACCTTGTGTTTAAGGCCCAAGGGTATCCCTCTGTAAACATGAAAAAAGGCACGATAAGCTTCTCTCAATATAGAGTCAAACAAAGCCCCCACAATCAAACTCTAAGTTTGGTGTTGGGAGGCCACAACCAAACTCTAAGTTTGGTGTTGAACCCCCACAATCAAACTCTAAGTTTGGTGTTGGAAGGTCCCAACAATGCTCTGATGATTTGCGAGGCTCCATGAGAGCTCATTGTCAAGCTATTGACATTAAAGAAGCATTTATTGAGAGGCAACCCAATTTTTATTTATCTATATTTTTATTGTTCTTTTATGTTTTATTAGGTTCATGATCATGTGGAGTCACAAAACAATTACTAAAATTAAAAACAGAATCAAAAATAGCAGAAGAAACAGCACACCTTGGAGGAAGAGCTTATTGGTGTTTAAACGCCAGTAAGGAGCATCTGGCTAGCGTTCAACACCAGAATAGAGCATGATTCTGGCGTTGAATGCCAGAAACAAGTAGCAGTCTGGTGTTCAAATGCCAGGATTGCACCCTAAGGAAAGCTGGCGTTGAACGCCAGAAACAAGCATCAATCTGGTGTTGAACGACAGGATTGCATGCAGAGGGCATTTTACATGCCCCATGGTTGCAGGGATGATAAATCATTGACACCTCAAGATTTGTGGACCCACGGGATCATCTCAAGATCTGTGGACCCCACAGGATCCTTACCTACCTCAACTCACCTTCTCTCTTCTTCACACAATCCAATAACACTCTTCCCCAAAAACCCTTCACCAATCACCTCAATCTCTCTTCCCCATCACCTCTTCATCACTCACATTCATCCACTCTTCCCCATAAACCCCACCTACCTTCAAATTCAAAATCCATTTCCCATCCAAACCCTCCCTAATGACCGAACCTACTACCCTCTCCCTCCAATATATAAACCCCTCTATCCTTCTTCATTTTCACACAACACAACCCTCTCTTCCCCTTCTTGGCCGAATACACATCCATCTCCCCTCCTTCATATATTCTTCTTCTTCTGCTATTCTTTCTTTTCTTTGCTCGAGGGTGAGCAACATTCTAAGTTTGGTGTGGTAAAAGTATAGCTTTTTGTTTTTCCATAACCATCTATGGCACCTAAGGCCGGAGAAACCTCTAAAAAGAGGAAAGGGAAGACAAAAGCTTCCACCTCTGAGTCATGGAGATGGAGAGATTCATCTCAAAGGTCCATCAAGACCACTTCTATGAAGTTGTGGCCAAGAAGAAGGTGATCCCTGAAGTCCCTTTCATGCTCAAGAAGAATGAGTATCCGGAGATCTGACACGAGATCCAAAGAAGAGGTTGGGAAGTTCTGACCAACCCCATTCAACAAGTATGAATCTTAATGGTTCAAGAGTTCTATGCCAATGCATAGATCACTAGGAACCATGATCAAAGTATGAACTCAAATCCAAAGAATTATCTTACAATGGTTCGGGGAAAATGCTTAGATTTCAGTCCGGAAAATATAAGGTTGGCATTCAACTTGCCTATAATGCAAGAAAACGCACGCCCCTACACTAGAAGGGTCAACATTGATCAAAGGTTGGACCAAGTCCTTATGGACATATGTGTTGAAGGATCTCAATGGAAAGAATGTTGAGAAGACTGGACCTTAAGCCTGTGGCTAGAGGATGGTTGGAATTCATCCAACGCTCCATCATCCCCACTAGCAACTGATCCGAAGTTACTGTGGATCGGACCATCATGATCCATAGCATCATGATTGGAGAAGAAGTAGAAGTTCATGAAGTCATATCTCTAGAACTCTACAAAGTTGCCGAAAAGCCCTCCACCTTGGCAAGGTTAGCTTTTCCTCATCTTATTTGCCATCTATGCTACTTAGCTAAAGTTGTCATAGAAGGAGACATCCTCGTTGAAGAGGACAAGCCCATCACTAAGAAGATGATAAAGCAAATAAGAGAGCCCACTCATGGATCTCAAGAGACACATGAGGAAGCTCATCACCAAGAAATCTCTGAGATACCTCAAGGATTGCATTTTCCTCCAAACAACTATTGGGAACAACTTAACACTTCCCTAGAAGGATTGAGTCATGACATGAACCAATTAAGGGTGGAACACCAAGAGCACTCCATCATTCTTCATGAAATTATAGAAGATCAAAGAGCAATGAGGGAGGAGCAACAAAGGCAAAGTAGAGACATAGAAGAGCTCAAGGACATCATTGGTCCTTCAAGAAGAAGACGCCACCATCACTAAGGTGGACACATTCCTTGTTCTTATTTCTCTGTTTTTCAGTTTTTATGCTATATGTTTGTCTATGTTTGTGTCTTAACTACATGATCGTTAGTATTTAGTAACTATGTCTTAAGGCTATGAATAATTCCATGAATCCTTCACCTTTCTTAAATGAAAAATGTTTTTAATACAAAAGAACAAGAAGTACATGAGTTACGAATTCATCCTTGAATTTAGTTTAATTATATTAATGTGGTGACAATACTTTTTGTTTTCTGAATGAATGCTTGAACAGTGCATATTTTTGATCTTGTTGTTTATGAATGTTAAAATTGTTGGCTCTTGAAAGAATGATGAACAAGAGAAATGTTATTGATGATCTGAAAAATCATAAAATTGATTCTTGAAGCAAGAAAAAGCAGTGAAGAACAAAGTTTGCGAAAAAAAAGTAGCGAAAAAATTTTATATAGAAAGAAAAAAAAGAAAAAGCAAGCAGAAAAAGCCAATAGCGCTTAAAACCAAAAGGCAAGGGTAAAAAGGATCCAAGGCTTTGAGCATCAATGGATAGGAGGGCCCAAGGAAATAAATCCATGCCTAAGCGGCTAAATCAAGTTGTCCCAACCATGTGCTTGTGGCATGCAGGTCCAAGTGAAAAGCTTGAGACTGAGTGGTTAAAGTCATGATCCAAAGTAAAAAGAGTGTACTTAAGAGCTCTGGACACCTCTAATTGGGGACTCTAGCAAAGCTGAGTCACAATCTGAAAAGGTTCACCCAGTCATGTGTCTGTGGCATTTATGTATCCAGTGGTAATATTGAAAAACAAAGTGCTTAGGGCCACGACCAAGACTCATAAAAGTAGCTGTGTTCAAGAATCAACATACTTAACTAGGAGAATCAATAACACTATCTGAACTCTGAGTTCCTATAGATGCAAATCATTCTAAACTTCAAAGGATAAAGTGAGATGCCAAAACTGTTCAGAAACAAAAAGCTACAAGTCCGGCTCATCTAATTAGAACTAATATTCATTGATATTTAGAGATTTATAGTATATTCTCTTCTTTTTATCCTATTTGATTTTCAGTTGCTTGGGGACAAGCAACAATTTAAGTTTGGTGTTGTGATGAGCGGATAATTTATACGCTTTTTGGCATTGTTTTTAGGTAGCTTTTAGTAGGATCTAGCTACTTTTAGGGATATTTTTATTGGTTTTTATGCAAAATTCACATTTCTAGACTTCACTATGAGTTTGTGTATTTTTCTGTGATTTCAGGTATTTTCTGGCTTAAATTGAGGGACTTGAGCAAAAATCTGATTCAGGCTGAAAAAGGACTGCTGATGTTGTTGGATTCTGACCTACTTGCACTCGAAATGGATTTTCTGGAGTTACAGAACTCCCAATGGCACGCTCTCAATGGCGTTGGAAAGTAGACATCCAAAGCTTTGCAGCAATATATAATGTCTATGCTTTGTTCGAGTTTAGATGACGCAAACTGGCGTTCAACGCCAGTCCCATGTTGCATTCTGGAGTAAAATGCCAGAAACACGTCACAAACCAGAGTTAAACGCCAAAAACACATTACAACTTGGCGTTTAACTCCAAGAGAATCCTCTACACGTGTAAAGCTCAAGCTCAGCCCAAGCACACACCAAAGTGGGCCCCAGAAGTGGATTTCTACATTTAGACTTATTTTTGTAAACCCTAGTAACTAGTCTAGTATAAATAGGACATTTTACTATTGTATTATACATCTTAGGATTATTTCTGGATTACCTTATGATCCTTTGATCACGTTTATAGGGGCTGGCCATTCGGCCATGCCTGGACCTTCACTTATATATTTTCAATGGTGGAGTTTCTACACACCATAGATTAAGGTGTTGAGCTCTGCTGTACCTCGAGTTTTAATGCAAAGTACTACTATTTTCTATTCAATTCAGATTATTCTTGTTCTAAGATATTCGTTGCACTTCAACATGATGAATGTGATGATCTGTGACACTCATCATCATTCTCACATATGAACGCGTGACTGACAACCACTTCTGTTCTACCTTAGAACGAGCGAGTTTCTCTTGGATTCCTTGATCAGAATCTTCGTGGTATAAGCTAGAACCCTTTGGCGGCCACTCTTGAAAATCCAGAAAATCTAAACCTTGTTTGTGGTATTGCAAGTAGGATTCAAGGATTGAATGACTGTGACGAGCTTCAAACTCACGATTGTTGGGCGTGGTGACAGATGCAAAATAATCAATGGATTCTATTCCGACATGATCGATAACCTACAGATGATTAGCTATGCTGTGATAGAGCATTTGGACCATTTTCACTGAGAGGATGGGATGTAGCCATTGACAACAGTGATGCCCTACATACAGCTTGCCATGGTAAGGAGTATGAAGGATTGAAGGAAGGTAGTAGGAAAGCAGAGATTCAACAGGGACAAAGCATCTCCATACACTTATCTGAAATTCCCACCATTGATTTACATAAGTATTTCTATCTTTATTTTATGTTTTGTTTATTATTATTTTTGAAAACCATTATAACGATTTGAATCTGCCTAACTGAGATTTACAAGATGACCATAGCTTGCTTCATACCAACAATCTCCGTGGGTTCGACCCTTACTCACGTAAGGTATTGCTTGGACGACCCAGTGCACTTGCTGGTTAGTTATGCGAAGTTGTGACAAAGTGTGATTCACGTTTGAGAGCGCTACCAAGTTTTTGGCACCATTGTTGATTATCACAATTTCGTGCACCAGGGACAAAATGCCCCAAAGCAAATCTCAATAAGAGATCAATGCATAAGTGTTGTGAAATGAAAAGAAAATGCATGAGTATGTGAAAAAGTGAAATATGGGTAGTTAGGTTAGAATTCAATTATATAGGTCATTATATAGGTTAGGTGGGAAAGTTTAAGCTCATCAAAGGTCCAAATTCTAGTCCATTTATCCATATATGATCCTACCTTGACCCTAGCCCCGTTACAACCTATGAAAGACCTCATGATGAATGTATGCATGCATGGATTAAGTGTTGATTGTTATAAGAAGATCAAATCTTGGAAAAACATGATTAGGAGAGAATTGAGTGAATTAACCCTTAAACACTTGAGTGAAAAGAGCGGATACATATTCGGTGAGGGGTCAAAAACTCAGTTACATGTTTTCACCACTATCATCTATATTCATGCATGTTTATAATTCTTTTGATAATCCAATGCAATTGTGGTTTGAACTTGGTTCCTATTGCTCTAACTCTTGTGCTTACACATGTTCTCTTGGAAGTTGAATTATTTTGACCAAGCATTTTCATTCACTTTAGGTAGTTGCATTTAAATAGATTTCACGTAGTTTAGTTGCATTTAATAAATATCATACCCCTTAGTTAATTCTTATTTTAGCATGAGGACATGCTAAGGTTTAAGTGTGGGGAGTTGATAAACCCCATTTTTAGGGTTTATCTTGTGGTGAATTTAGAGTATTTTGCTAACCTTTTCTCACAGTTAGCCAATGAATTAGCAAGATTTTGTAATCTCTCCAGTATTTGTGCTTGAATGTAAAAACATGCTTTTTAAGCCTTTAATTTGGTAATTTTAATTCATCCTTGACTCCATAAGATGCCTTGATGTGTTTGCTAGTAATCTCAGGTTAAAATAGGCTAAGCGTGGATCAAAGGAGCAAGGAAGGAAGCATGCAAGTGGAAAGAAGCATAAAAAGCCAAAGAACTGATCTCGGCCAAGGACGCGCACATGCACAAGGCGCTCACGCGCACATCGCGAAATTGGCCAGGGATGCGTACGTGTACCGTGCGCGTCCGCGCCGAAGGCCGCACGTGACTTTTAATTAGAAAACGTGCCCAGCGATTTCTGAGGAGCTGTGGGGCCCAGTGACAACCAATTTTGGCGCCAAAGCACTTTAAAGGACCAAGGATTGAAGGGGAAGGCATTCACTTTGGTATTCGAGCTTAGTTTAGTTGATTCATTCACAATTAGAGTAGTTCTAGAGAGAGAAACTCTCACTTCTCTTTAGAATTAGGATTAGGTTTAGGTTAATCTCTCCTCTTAGATCTAGGACTAATTCATGCTTTGATTTACTTTTCCTTTATCAATTCTTACTCCTCTCTTCTTCCTTTCTCTAGTTTTGTACTTTAATTCTTGTAATTCTTCACTTTGTTGTGGATCTATTTTTGTTCTTTTGTTTTCTTTTAATAATGCAATTTGAGGTAATTCATGATAATTGTGATTTCCTTGATTGTTGTTGTTACTTCTTTGCATTCAATTGTTGTTAGAATTCTTTCTTCTTGTGATTTACTATACTTTTCTTTTTCACCTTCCAAGTGTTTGATGAAATGATTGGGAGGATGTTAGAGTAGAATTTTATGTTCTTGGCTTGGGAAGGTAACTTAGGACTCTTGAGTTACTAATATCCAAGTGATTGATAGTTGATAGCCATTGACTCTAGCCTTCATTAATTCAATTAGTGGAAACTGATTTATGGACTTGGATTGATATAACTCACTTGACTTTCTTTTGCTACTTGTTAGAGGATGACTTAGTGAGATTGATCTTTGCAACTATCATAATTGTGGCTTGTGATAATGATAGAGATCCTTGACCATCAACCTTTGTCAAGACCATTTTGTTAATAAAATTTCATTACCATTTACTATTCATGTTTCTCATTTAAAACCCCAAAATAAAAGGGTCCATGACCAATAACAAGAACACTACCCTGCAAGTCCTTTGAGAGATGACCCGAGGTTTAAATACTTCGGTTTATAGATTTTAGGGGTTTGTACTTGTGACAAACAAATTTTTGTATGAAAGGATTATTGTTGGTTTAGAGACTATTGGTGCACAAAATTGGAAATCACAATTCTTGTCACAACTTCGCACAACTAATCAGCAAGTGCACTGGGTCATCCAAGTAATACCTTACGTGAGTAAGGGTCGAATCCCACGGAGATTGTTGGCTTGAAGCAAGCTATGTTTATCTTGTAACTCTTAATCGGGATATAATATCAATAATAATTTTTAGTTTTAATTACAAAAAGTCAAAGTGTTTGGAATAAGTAATTATTACTCAGTAATGGAGAATATGTTGGAGTTTTGGAGATGATTTGTTTTCTAAATTCCTGTAACATAATGCTTCCTCACTTTCAAAAGTGCAAAGTTCCTTCCATGGCAAGCTGTATGTAGGGTGTCACCGTTGTCAATGGCTACTTCCCATCCTCTAAGTGAAAATGGTCCAAATGCTCTGTCACAGCACGGCTAATTAGCTGTTGGTTCTCGATCATGTCAGAATAGAATCCATTGATTCTTTTGCGTTTGTCATCACGCCCAACACTCGTGAGTTTGAAGCTCGTCACAGTCATCCAATTCCCGAATCCTACTCGGAATACCACAGACAAGGTTTAGACTTTCTGGATTCTCATGAATGCCGCCATCAATCCTAGCTTATACCAGTAAGATTCTGATTAAGGAATCTAAGAGATACTCATTCAATCTGATGTAGAACAGAGGTGATTGTCAGGCACACGTTCGTGGATTGAGGAAGGTGATGAATGTCATGGATCATCACCTTCTTCATAATGAAGCGCGAATGAACACCTTAGATAGGAACAAGCATGTTTGAATGGAAAACAGAAATAATTGCATTAATTCATCGAGATGCTGCAGAGCTCCTCACCCCCAACAATGGAGTTTAGAGACTCATGCCGTCAAAGAGTATAAAATTCAGATCTAAAAATATCATGAGATACAAAATAAGTCTTTAAAAGTTGTTTAAATACTAAACTAGTAACCTAGGTTTACAGAAAATGAGTAAACTAAGATGGATAGTGCAGAAATCCACTTCTGGGGCCCACTTGGTGTGTGCTGGGACTGAGACTTAAGGTTCTCACGTGCCTGGGCTGTTTCTGGAGTTGAACGCCAGGCTGTAACCCATTTCTGGCATTGAACTCCAACTTGTAACCTGTTTCTGGCGCTGAACGCTAGACTGCAACATGGAACTGGCGTTGAACGCCAGTTTACATCGTCTATTTTAGCGCAAAGTATGGACTATTATATATTGCTGGAAAGCCCTAGATGTCTAATTTCCAACCGAATTGAGAGCGCGCTAATTGGACTCCTGTAACTCCAAAAATCCATTCCGAGTGCAGAGAGGTCAGAATCCAACAACATCAGCAGTTCTTTTTTAGCTTGAATCAGATTTTTGCTCAGCTCCCTCAATTTCAGCCAGAAAATACCTGAAATCACAGAAAAACACACAAACTCATAGTAAAGTCCAGAAATATGATTTTTACTTAAAAACCAATAAAATTCTATTAAAAACTAATTAAAACATGCTAAAATCTACATGAAATTACTCCCAAAAAGCGTATAAATTATCCGCTCATCACAACACCAAACTTAAACTGTTGCTTGTCCTCAAGCAACTAGATAAATAAAATAGGATGAAAAGAAATTAAGAAGCAATAATATTTCAGAGTTTTAACTGAAGCTCATATTCTTATTAGATGAGCGGGGCTGGTAGCTTTTTGGCTTCTAAACAGTTTTGGCATCTCACTTTATCCTTTGAAATTCAGAATGATTGGCATCCATAGGAACTCAGAATTCAGATAGTGTTATTAATTCTCTTAGTTTAGTGTGTTGATTCTTGAACACAGCTACTTTATGAGTCTTGGCCGTGGCCCTAAGCACTTTGTTTTCCAGTATTACCACTGGATACATAAATGCCACAGACACATAATTGGGTGAACCTTTTCAGATTGTGACTTAGCTTTGCTAAAGTCCCCAATTAGAGGTGTCCAGAGTTCTTAAGCACACTCTTTTTCCTTGGATCACGACTTTAAGCACTCAATCTCAAGCTTTTCACTTGGACCTGCATGCCACAAGCACATGGTTAGGGACAGCTTGATTTAGCCGCTTAGGCCTGGATTTATTTCCTTGGGCCCTCCTATCCATTGATGCTCAAAGCCTTAGATCCTTTTCACCCTTGCCTTTTGGTTTAAAGGGCTATTGGATTTTTCTACCTCTTTTGCTTTCTTTTTTCGCAAAATAATTTTTTTTTCGCAAGCTTGTTTTTCACTGCTTTTTCTTGCTTCAAGAATCAATTTCATGATTTTTCAGATCATCAATAACATTTCTCTTGTTCATCCTTCTTTCAGGAGCCAACAATTTTAACATTCATAAAATTCAATATAAAAACTATACACTGTTTAGGCATTCATTTAGAAGACAAAAAGTATTGCCACCACATATAAATAATTAGAATTTTTCTTATTAAGAACTCGAAAAAATATTGCTGCCTCTTTATTCTAAAAATCTACTATTTTATTCATGTTTGATGATGATGAGAAAAATAAATTATAACTTAATTGAAAATAAAATCAAAATAGATATACTAATTACCACTACTCCTATATACTACTCACATATAACTTCTAAGGTAAATTCATAATTAGAACAGTTATCACAGAGTTAAGGCAAAGATTAGGACTCAACAACCTTTATTTTGGGAAGTGGGTGTTCCTCTAGTCTGTGGGGTACTTGATCCTTCAAGAGATAATTTCTGACGCTTCAGTTCCTTCAAGTCACATCCTTGCTCTTCTTGTTCCCTTAGGTGCCATGATCTTGATGAGTTTTAGCTCAGTGATCATGGCAAATCACACCAAACTTAGAGGTTTGCTTGTCCTCAAGCAAAAGAAAGGAAAGGAGAGGAGTAGAAGGAAAGGCATTTTTCAAATAAAGATAAGATGAGTTGAAAAAGATATGAGAAGAAATTAAAAATATTTGAAAAAGAATTGGATTGGAAAAAGATTTATGTTTATAAATTAAGATACATTTGATATTTTTGAAAAAGGGATTTTAGAAATTAGGATTAAAATTTTTGGAATTGAAGGATGAGAGTTTGTAACATGTTTATGCAAGAAATCATGAATTGAAACGTAAAAATTTTAAAAAATTGTGAAGTAAAAACGAATTTACCTCCTCCCAACCATCCTGGTGTTAAACGCCCAAACGCTGCATGTTTTGGGCGTTTAACGCCCATGTGCAGCTTCTCCTGGGTGTTCAACGCCCAGCTGTTGCTTCTTTCTGGCGTTGAACGCCAGGAACTCCTTTGTCACTGGGTGTTTTTCTGAACGCCCAGGACGCTGTAAATCTGGCGTTGAACGCCCAGAAGGTGCTTCTTTCTGGCGTTTAACTCCTAGATGGCTATCCTTACTGGCGTTGAACGCCTAGTAGGTGCTTCTTTTGGGCGTTCAACGCCCAAAACAGCTTTTTCGCACCAGTGAGCTTCCTTTTTTGTTGTTTTATCCTCGGAATCCTTCTGTAACTCTGTGAACTTAAGCAGTTGCTATTTTACCTTGAAGATACTTGACATATACCTATAAAAATCAATTAATTAACAAATAAGCTTTGTAAATGGCTGGGTTGCCTCCCAGCAAGCGCTTCTTTATTGTCTTTAGCTGGACTATTACTGAGCTTTAGTTAAGTCTCAGTTTTGAGCATTCTTGCTCAAAATTGCTTTCAAGATAATGTTTGACTCTTTGTCCATTAACAATGAACTTTTTGTTAGAATCATTATCCTGGAGCTCTACGTATCCATATGGTGACACACTTGTAATCACATATGGTCCTCTCCACCGAGACTTCAAATTCCCGGGGAATAATCTGAGCCTAGAGTTAAATAGCAGAACTTTCTGCCGTGGCTCAAAGACTCTGGATGACAATTTCTTATCATGTCAGCTTTTTGCTTTCTCTTTGTAAATTTTTGCATTCTTGAAAGCATTGAGTCTAAATTCATCTAGCTCATTTAACTGGAGCAATCGTTTTTCTCCAGCTAACTTGGCATCAAGGTTTAGGAATCTGGTTGCCCAGTAGGTCTTATGTTCCAGTTCCACTGGCAAGTGACATGCCTTTTCATACACAAGCTGGTATGGAGAGGTCCCTATAGGGGTCTTGAATGCTGTTCTGTATGCCAACAGAGCATCATCAAAGCTTCTTACCAAATCGCTTCTACGGTTAATCACAGTCCATTCTTGGATTCTTTTAAGTTCCCTATTAGAGACTTCAGCTTGCCCATTTTTCTGTGGATGATATGGAGTGGCCACTATGTGGCTAACTCCGTATCGAACCAAAGCAGAGTAAAGCTGTTTATTACAGAAATGAGTGCCCCCATCATTGATTAATACTCTAGGGGTACCAAATCTGCTGAAGATGTATTTCTGGAGGAATTTTAGCACTATCTTAGTGTCACTAGTGGGTGTTGCAATAGCTTTCACCCATTTGGATACATAATCCACTTCCACCAGAATATAAGTGTTTCAGTATGATGGTGGGAAAGGCCCCATGAAGTCAATACCCCATACATCAAACAACTCAATATCCAAGATCCCTTGTTGAGGCATAGCATAACTATGAGGTAGATTGCCAGATCTTTGGCAACTGTCACAATTAAGTACAAACACTCGGGAGTCTTTATAGAGAGTAGGCCAGTAGAAGCCGCATTGGAGGACTCTTGTGGCTGTTCGCTCACTTCCAAAATGTCTTCCATACTGTGATCCATGGCAGTGCCAGAGGATCTTCTGTGCTTCTTCTTTAGGCACACATCTACGGATTACTCCGTCTGCACATCTCTTTAAGAGATATGGTTCATCCCAAAGATAGTACTTTGCATCCGTGATCAGCTTCTTTGATTGCTGCCTACTGTACTCTTTGGGTATGAATCTCACTACCTTGTAGTTTGCAATGTCTACAAACCATGGCACTTCCTGGATGGCAAAGAGTTTATCATCCGAAAAGTTTTCAGAGATCTCAGTAAGAGAGAGGGACGCCCCTTCTTCTGGTTCTATTTGGGACAGGTGATCTGCTACTTGATTCTCTATCCCTTTTCTGTCTCTTATTTCTATATCAAACTCTTGCAGAAGCAACACCCATCTTATGAGTCTGGGTTTTGAATCCTGCTTTGTGAGTAGATATTTAAGAGCAGCATGGTCAGTGTACACAATCATTTTTGATCCTACTAAATAAGATCTGAACTTGTCAATGGTGTAAACCACTGCAAGTAGCTCTTTTTCTGTGGTTGTGTAATTCTTCTATGCGTCATTTAGAACACGACTGGCATAGTAAATGACGTGCAGAAGCTTGTCATGCCTTTGTCCCAACACTGCACCGATGGCATGGTCACTGGCATCACACATCAGTTCAAAAGGTAATGTCCAGTCTGGTACAGAGATGACTGGCACTGTGACCAGCTTAGCTTTCAGAATCTCAAATGCCTGCAGACACTCCTTATCAAAGATAAATGGCGTGTCAACAGCTAGCAGATTACTTAGAGGTTTGGCGATTTTTGAAAAATCCTTTATAAACCTCCTATAGAATCCTGCATGCCCCAGAAAGCTTCTGACTGCTTTAACATTGGCAGGTGGTGGCAATTTTTCAATTACCTCTACCTTAGCTTGATCTACCTCTATTCCCTTGTTCGAAAGTTTGTGCCCAAGGACAATTCCTTCAGTCACCATAAAGTGACATTTTTTCCAGTTTAAAACCAGGTTAGTCTCTTGGCACCTCTTTAGAACAAGTGCTAGATAGTCAAGACAGGAGCTGAATGAGTCTCCAAATACTGAAAAGTCATCCATGAAGACTTCCAAAAATTTTTCCACCATATCAGAGAAAATAGAGAGCATGCACCTTTGAAAGGTTGCAGGTGCATTGCACAGGCTAAATGGCATCATTCTGTATGCAAATACTCCGAATGGACATGTGAATGTTGTTTTCTCTTGATCCTGGGGATCTACTACAATTTGATTATAACTTGAATATCCATCCAGGAAGCAGAAGTATTCATGACCTGCTAGTCTTTCTAGCATCTGATCTATGAATGGTAAAGGAAAATGATCATTTCTGGTAGCTGTATTGAGCCTTCTGTAATCAATACACATATGCCACCCTGTAACTATTCTTGTAGGAACCAGTTCATTTTTTTTTCATTATGAACCACTGTCATGCCATCTTTCTTAGGGACGACTTGGACAGGGCTTACCCAGGGGCTGTCAGAAATGGGATAAATAATCCTAGCCTCTAGTAATTTAGTGACCTCCTTCTGCACCACCTCCTTCATGGCTGGATTCAGCCGCCTCTGTGGTTGAACCACTGGCTTAGCGTCACCCTCCAATAGGATCTTGTGCATGCATCTGGCTGGGCTGATGCCCTTAAGATCACTGATGGACCACCCAAAAGCTGTCTTGTGTGTCCTTAGCACTTGAATTAGTGCTTCCTCTTCCTGTGGCTCTAAGGTAGAGCTTATGATTACAGGAAAGGTATCACCTTCTCCCAGAAATGCATATTTCAGGGATGGTGGTAATGATTTAAGCTCGGATTTGGGAGGTTTCTCCTATTCCTGAGGGATTTTCAGAAGTTCTATTATTCTCTCTGATTCCTCCAGATCAGGCTGAACATCTTTAAAGATATTCTCTAGCTCTGATTCAAGACTCTCAGCTATATTGACTTCTTTTACCAGAGAGTCAATAATATCAATGCTCATGCAGTCATTTTGGGTGTCTAGATGCTGCATGGCTTTGACAACATTCAACTTGAACTCATCCT
>NC_029774.3:62988037-63022586 GCF_000817695.3 Arachis duranensis | reverse complement strand
AATGGCCTAACCTTAACAATCATGTCTTCAATCACGCCTGATGGGTATTTAATGGAGCCATCAGCAAGTTGGAGACATATCTGGGTTAGTTTAACTACATCAGTCAACCCAAGCTTTTTGATAGTGGCTGCAGGTATTAGGTTAATACTTGCCCCAAGATCACATAGAGCATGCTTGGTACAAGTACCTTCTAATGTGCATGGTATCATAAAGCTTCCCGGATCTTTAAGCTTCTCAGGTAAGCTTTTCAGAATGACTGCACTGCATTCTTCAGTGAGGTAAAATTTTCCAGTTTCCCTCCAATCCTTCTTGTGACTTAAGATCTCTTTCATGAACTTAGCATAAGAGGGTATTTGCTCAAGTGCCTCTGCAAACAGAATCTTTATTTCAAGAGTCCTGAGATAGTCTGCAAAGTGGGCAAATTGCTTATCCTGTTTCGCTTGGCAAAGTTTCTGAGGATAAGGCATTTTGGCTTTGTATTCCTCAACCTTAGTTGCTGCAGGTTTATTGCCTACAGATGTGGGTTGGAAAGCCTTTTTAGAAGGGTTATTATCAGCACTAGTATGTGTCTGATCCCCCACTGGCATTTGAATGCCAGGGGTGGAAGCTGGAGTGGCGTTAGACGCCAGCTCCTTACCTGCTTCTGGCATCTGAATGCTAGAACTGTGCTCCCTTTGGGCGTTCAACGCCAACTCCTTTCTTGTTTCTGGTGTTGAACGCCAGGACTGAGCATGGTTTGGGCGTTCAACGCCAGCTTTCCACCCATTTTCCGACGTTTGAGCGCCAGAATTATTCCTCTCTAGGCTCTTACTGTCCTCAGATGGATTTTGGGTAGTTTGCTCATTCCTTGGCTTCCTGCTACCTTGATGTGAGGTATTTAATGTTTTTCCACTTCTTAATTCAACTGCTTGGAATTCTTCTGTTAGTTGTTTTGATAACTGCTGTTATGTTTGCTTCAATTGAACTTCCATATTCATATTAGCCATTCTTGTTTCTTGTAATATCTCTTTGAATTCGACTAACTGTTTTGTTAGAAAATCCAATTACTGATTGAATTCTGTAACTTGTTCTGTAGGACTCATTTCAGCAGTTACTGTTTTAGCCTCTTCTTTCATGGAAGGTCACTGCTTAGGTACAGATGCTGATTTCTGGCAACTGTATCAATGACCTCTTGAGCTTCTTCTATTGTTTTTCTCATGTGTATAGATCCACCAGCTGAGTGGTCTAGAGAAATCTGAGCTCTTTCTGTAAGTCCATAGTAGAAGATGTCTAACTGCACCCACTCTGAAAATATTTCAGAGGGGCATTTTCTTAGCATCTCTCTGTATCTCTCCCAGGCATCATAGAGAGATTCATTATCTCTTTGTTTGAAGCCTTGGATGCTCAGCCTTAGCTGTGTCATCCATTTCGGAGGAAAATAGTGATTCAGGAATTTTTCTGACAGCTGTTTCCATGTCTTTATGCTGTCCTTAGGTTGGTTATTTAACCACCTCTTAGCTTGGTCTTTTACAGCAAATGGGAACAGTAATAGCCTGTAGACATCCTGATCTACCTCCTTATCATGTACTATGTCAGCAATTTGTAAAAACTGTGCCAAAAACTTTGTAGGTTCTTCTTGTGGAAGACCGAAATACTGGCAACTTTGCTGCACCATGATAATGAGCTGAGGATTCAACTCAAAACTACTAACTCCAATGGAGGATATACATATACTACTCCCATATGAAGCAGTAGTGGGGTTAGCATATGACCCCAGAGTCCTTCTGGACTGTTCATTTCCACTTATGTCCATGTTGTTGTAAAAGGGGTAATGTGGATTTAAATTTTTATTTTATAAATAAATAAAAAAAATGTTTTTCGAAATAAAATAAAATAAAATAAAAACCAAAATAAAAATAAGATAAAATAAGAAAATTAAAATTAAAAAATTAATAAGAATTTGAAAATATTTTATGAAGATTTTCAAAAAAAATGAGGAGAGAGAAAATGGTTAGGATATTTTCGAAAAAGATATAATAATATTTTTTTTTTTTTAAATCTTAAAAGGATGAGATTTGAAAAATTTTGAAATTGAAATCTGAATTTTTATAAAAAAATTTCGAAAATATAGCTTGAAAATAGTTAGAAAAGAAAAAGAAAAATTTTGAAAAAGATTTTTGAAAGGTTTTTTTGAATTTTGAAATTTTTTATGATGAAAGAGAAAAACACACAAAAGACAAAAGACTTAAAATTTTTAGATCTAATGCTCCTTGTTTTCAAAAATTTTGGAGGGAAAACACCAAGGAACACCAAACTTAAAAATTTTAAGATCAAAACACAAAGAAGACTCAAGAACAACAAGAATAAAAGAAAGAATACCAAACTTAAAATTTTTAGAAAACCACAATAAAATTTTCGAAAATTATAGAAAGATTAACAAGAAAACACCAAACTTAAAGTTTCGCACAAGATTAAATCAAGAAAAATTATTTTTGAAAAAGATTTTTAAAAGAACCGGTGCCCAATCATCAAGAACATGAACCAACGCTCTAGCCAATTGAGCTATAAATGTAACGTGTTTTAAAGAGGTAAAAAAAATTTTTTTGAAAACTAATGTTTTGAAAAAGCACAAGAAAAACAAGAAAAGACACAGAATAAGAAAAACTAAAGATTAAACAAGAAAAGTAAACAAGAACAATTTGAAGATCAAGGAAAAACAAGAACATGCAATTCGAAAAATTGAGACACAAAGAAAAGCATGCAATTGACACCAAACTTAGAACATGACACTAAACTCAATAATAAAAAATAAAAAACGAAAATTCAATTAAAGAAAAATAATATTTTTGAAAAAAAATTAAAAAGGATAATAAAAGATGCAATTCTAGTAAAAAAGATCAATTCTTCCTAATCTAAGCAACAAGATTCACCGTCAGTTGTTCAAACTCAAACAATCCCCGGCAACGGCGCCAAAAACTTGGTGCACAAAATTGGAAATCACAATTCTTGTCACAACTTTGCACAACTAACCAGCAAGTGCACTGGGTCGTCCAAGTAATACCTTACGTGAGTAAGGGTCGAATCCCACGGAGATTGTTGGCTTGAAGAAAGCTATGGTAATCTTGTAACTCTTAGTCAGGATATAATATCAATAATAATTTTTAGTTTTAATTGCAAAAAGTCAAAGTGTTTGGAATAAGTAATTGTTACTCAGTAATGGAGAATATGTTGGAGTTTTGGAGATGCTTTGTCTTCTGAATTCCTGTAACATAATGCTTCCTCACTTTCAAAAGTGCAAAGTTCCTTCCATGGCAAGCTGTATGTAGGGTGTCACCATTGTCAATGGCTACTTCCCATCCTCTCAGTAAAAATGGTCCAAATGCTCTGTCACAGCACGGCTAATCAGCTGTTGGTTCTCAATCATGTCAGAGTAGAATCCATTGATTCTTTTGCGTTTGTCATCACGCCCAACACTCACAAGTTTGAAGCTCGTCACAGTCATCCAATCCGTGAATCCTACTCGGAATACCACAGACAAGGTTTAGACTTTCCGGATTCTCATGAATGCCGCCATCAATCCTAGCTTATACCACGAAGATTCTGATTAAGGAATCTAAGAGATACTCATTCAATCTGATGTAGAACAGAGGTGGTTGTCAGGCACACGTTCGTGGATTGAGGAAGGTGATGAGTGTCACGGATCATCACCTTCTTCATAATGAAGCGCGAATGAACATCTTAGATAGGAACAAGCATGTTTGAATGGAAAACAGAAATAATTGTATTAATTCATCGAGACGCTGCAGAGCTCCTCACCCCCAACAATGGAGTTTAGAGACTCATGCCGTCAAAGAGTATAAAATTCAGATCTAAAAATGTCCTGAGATATAAAATAAGTTTCTAGAAGTTGTTTACATACTAAACTAGTAACCTAGGTTTGGATAGTGCAGAAATCCACTTCTAGGGCCCATTTAGTGTGTGCTGGGGCTGAGACTTAAGGTTCTCACATGCCTGGGCTGTTTCTGGAGTTGAACGCCAGGTTGTAACCTGTTTCTGGCATTAAACTCCAACTTGTAAACTGTTTCTGGCGCTGAACGCCAGACTGCAACATGAAACTAGCGTTGAACACCAGTTTACGTCATCTATTTTCGTGCAAAGTATGGAGTATTATATATTTCTGGAAAGCTCTGGATGTCTACTTTCCAACCCAATTGAGAGAGCGCCAATTGGACTCTTGTAGCTCCAAAAAATTCATTCCAAGTGCAGAAAGGTCAGAATCTAACAACATCAGCAGTCCTTTTTTAGCCTGAAACAGATTTTTGCTTAGCTCCCTCAATTTCAGCCAGAAAATACCTAAAATCATAGAAAAACACACAAAAACTCATAGTAAAGTCCAGAAATATGATTTTTGCTTAAAAACTAATAAAATTCTATTAAAAACTAATTAAAACATGCTAAAATCTACATAAAATTACCCCCTAAAAGCGTATAAAATATCCGCTCATCAACTATACTTTACAACGAAATTTCATTAGTGAAATTCTAAACCGTCAAAAATCCAATCATCAAAGCCACTTGTTGTCCCCAACACCATACTTCATCAGGAAATCATTCCAATTCTTATCAAATGATTCTTTTGTAAAGTGTTCCAAACAACATGACTCATCTCGTGTTCAATTTCTTCGTGCCGCTTGTAGCCATTTAATTTACTTGGGATCTTCTTCATGTTATGCCAAATACACCACTGGTGAATTATTATGGAAATACAAGTCTCGATAACCCTTTGCATCGTTGCGTGTTGATCAGTAAGAATGCCTTTCGGAGCATTTCCTCCAATGCAATGAAGCCAACATTCAAATAACCATTTGAATGATTGAATATCCTCGTTTTTCATCAAAGCACATCCCAGAAGTGTAACTGAATGTGGTGAATCACCCCAATAAAGGAACCAAAAATCATATTATACCTGAATACAACGACACAGAAATAAATCATATATACACCAAAAAATTATCTAAATACACCAAAAGTGTTTTTGTAACGTCCCGTCCAGCAAAATTACCTTGCTTAAGTCAGGGTATTTCTACTAGAAAGAACATTACGTAACCTTCTCTGGTATTAACTACTTAATTATCGAGCCTTTGTATTGAGTTTGCGTTTCGATTTTAAGAAAAAGCCAAAAATTTTGTTTTTATTCATTAAAGTCATAATTCAAACATTTACAAGTAATAATAATCACATAATTACTATTGATAATAATTCTTATACAAAAGAAACCAAATGAAACTCAAATACAATATACCAAACCTACCCTTCTATATGAAATAAAATCTCAAGGGACAACAGCGAGGGGACTCTATGAAAGCAATTAAAACCATAAAGAAAACCTACTAATCACTCGCAGCTTCAAATTGCGTCTTCAAACCTGAATCACCGAAAAGGTGAAAATTTTGGGGGTGAGAACCAAACCACATGTTCTCAGTAGAGGTCAAGAATGCCGTGAAAGTAAAGAATAAAACGCAAATAGTTAATTCCATTCAGAAATATTTAAAAGAAAAATTGTTTTCATTTGCAGTGATCTTTACTCGCCTTATCAACCTTTTATTTTGAAAACCAACGGCATAACATTCAAAAATCCAAAATCTTATAAAGCATTAGTTAATTATCCAAAATTCTAAACCCATATTTTCTTTTATAAAAATCTTAAAAGTTTTCCTAGACCGTATGAAAGACTAATCTGTTCCAAGCATAGGTTCATTAAGTCTATGCTGAACCAGCTCAAATCTTTCATACTTACTAAACCTCAAACACAATCCAATCACAGCCTCAGGCCCAAGCAATTCAACCAAAACCCAATTCACCACAATCCAACCAATCAGTTACAAACACAAGTAATGAGGTTCAAACACAATCAAGAGCAATAATATCAAGTATAGCAATTAGCAGTTATCAGAATTATTCATTTAGGCAAACCAATTACAATATACACACCCAAACAATGTCACATAGATGCATATGATGAATGTCTAGTCCAAGTGTAGGTAATGAGCTCATCTATCGGTTACTAACCCGCTCCCGACGTTATCCAGCAACCTTTGTCTGGATAAGGCTTTCCTGTTGGCTACCCCTATGTACAGGAAATAACACCTCTGCCACCACAGGGTCCACTGCACGCATGAAATAACACATCTGCTACTGCAGGGATGTATGCCGACACACGTTCTGTATACAGAAAATAACCCCTCTGCCACTACAGAAATGGAACAGGTGGTCACGGTACTTTTGTAGCAGGAAATAACCCGTCTGCCTTACAGAAATAAAATATGGGTCTGTACCGCAGGAAAGCGTTCTCAGTGGTCGCACCACTATCTATCTGACTGCCTCAATGTAGCAGATCATCACATAATCAGTCTCATTACCATCATTCATTATCATTCTAATTATTCATCATCACTTTCACATTCTTATGTTGTACCACTTTCTTTCTCTGTTCAATCATACTATACAAACTTTACATCTTTCCCTTTTCTTTCATAATTGCAAATTCGCAAGCAAGACAAGACCCACGCCCTTGCCAACAATCTCGCATACCAAATAATCTCTTTTTAAAAGGATCATTGAAGTTTTTATCATTAAATAAGTCTTAAATATTGATTTTGATTAAGTCCTTATACTTTTATAAAAATTTGGACATAGTCTCCTTTAAAAATAGGACTTAGCCACCCTTACGGGTTCCTTCTTTCTCAACATTTTGTCAGCCTCTTTCAACAATTGCCACAGCAATATATTCTCAAAAACATTTGATAATAGAAAATCTATTTCTTAAATTCCATATCCAAAATAATTACCAACACAACTTGGCAGCCTAATTTCCATTTTGTTTTTAAAATATCAAATGAATTTGGAATTACACAAACTTTATATCCATGCGACCGCCTCAGATTAAGCTTTCTATTAAATTAAAAATCATATTTTTTTGTTGACTCTAGCTTCGGGAATATAAGCAAAACTGTGACTGCTCTGTAGTGTTTAAAATCCAGAAAACAGCAGCAGCATACAACATTCGAAATTTCATATAAAATTCAAATTGAATCCAACCACCTTCAAAATTAATGTGGTTAAACTTAACTTATCCAAATTTCTTTCTCAATTGGTTCCAGGGTCATACCATTTTTAATGAAGGAGTTACGTAGCTTGGAAGTTAGGTAATTTTCAGCAGAATTCTATTTTACAAATCATTAAACACAACCTCTTCCAAGTCCCATAACTCACTTATTAAAACAAGGAAAACCCTGAAGTTTGAATCATATGTACTAAACATACTCAACTTTCACCTCCAATTAGTTGCATCCCAATATCATTCCAGAATTAAAAATTATAAAGTCTCAAAATTACTAATTTAGAAAACAAAACCTGATTTTTACTGCATAATACCATATCTTTAAAACAACAACTCTAACAATGAAAAATTTGTATGAAATTAAAGTATTAGGACAAGAGTTTCATTTAAAATTGGTTCCATTTCAAAATTCATACTAGAGAAATCCCAATAGAGGAAACATGTTGCTGCTGTGTTAAACGTTCTGCAGAAAAATCAGATTTGACATCCATAATTCAAAAATTCACCATAAATCATAACATTAATGAAAAAGTTTCAAATTCACCAGTCCAGCTCCCTATACTCCCAAGCTTAATCCGGACTTAGTTCCACGCAATTCCGATAATCAGAGAATTAGTTATAGCTTTTCAAAGTTGCAGACTCAGTTTAGAAATTATGCAGAAAATCAGATTTTAGAATTCAACTTTGAAAAATCATAACTAATTCTCTAGTTGATACGAAACCTTCAAAATTGAGTTTTCACAATTACACTTAATATAATTACTTAACACTTAAATTCTTATCATTTTAGTCACTATAGAGTCACTGATTCACTTTCAAAGTTGCTGTTTAATTTCAAGAGAACCTGATTTTCAGCAAACCATTCAGTATTCAAAATCCAACCCTTCAATACCCCTCAAAACCAATTCCAAATCAACCACCAACCAAGCTCATTAACATTACAATATACCAAATAATAGCTCAACAGCAACAAATCCAACATAACCCATTAAAATTCAGTAATTCACAACAATAAGTCATCAAACTCTTCCCAATATACATAATCAATCAATATCACCAATCAACAATTCCAAATCACAATCTCAACCATTCCAATCACAATTTCAGCCACAATTCAATATTCACATAATCAATCAATTACTCACAGCTATTAAATCTATTTGCAGTTATTCAATAAACCTTGTAGGCATTCTTAAATTAAAATCGTTTTAAACCCCCTACCTCGCTTTAGCGAAATCCACAGAATTTTGGGATGAGGCAACCATCAATTTCTAACCCGCAGCAGTAAAACTCTTGTAGCTAGCTATAGCATAACAGCAGCAACATCAACGACCTCAACACCAATTGTGATTTATCAGGAGATAAATTGACAACTAGAACAAAGCCATATGCTACTATAATTAGGACAGAGTATAACGGATGAACAAAATGATAGAAGAGTAAGGAAGAAAGGGTTACAGGTTTAAGACACAGAAAATTGGCTTGAGACTAGAACAAAGAGGATGATGCTGGCCAGATTGAAAGATGGTGGCAGCAAATTGCTTTCTCTAATAGCAAGCTCCAACCACGGCAGCTCCAACGGATATGGCACGACAAGGTACATCAGAGGCAGAGACATGGTTGACCCGAAGTAACAAGGCCACGGTAATGGCGGCTCCGGCAGCTAGAACACGACCTAGTCCGTCACCAACAGCAGTAGCGACCACGAACCCCAGTCACGGCGACAACACCAGCGGCGATCCCCACCAACATCGCCTCTTTTCCTGGCGACGAACCCGTAACAGAGCTCCCTTTCCTCTTCCAATTCGCGCTCCTATCTCCTGTTCTGTACGACGTCATTGGCAACCTAGTAGGGACAATAGCAATCGAAGCTTCAGCGACGATGATGAGACACGGTGGTGACGCTACCTTCTCCCTCGATCGTTCGCGTCTCTCTGTTCTCTCGTGCTTCCCTTCCGATTTCAACAGCAGCGGCCGTAATTACACTCTCCGTCGTCGCCCTTTCCTCTGGCTTCCCTAATCCCTCTTCTCCCTTTTCTCAGTTTCTCATTTCCCCTTTGCTCCTTCTCTGTTCCCTTACTTTCTTTTTCCTTTTTGTTTTCCCCCTCGAGCTCCCCTGTTTCCTTTCTTTCCCTTTCAGAACGTAGGTTTAGGGATTTTAGGGTATAACTTTAGGAAATTAGTGAAATTAGGGTTTTATTTGGTACTTCTAGAGTTAGGATAAATCGGTAAAATATATACGAATGATATAACAATTTTATAAAATATTTGAGATAAAATAACGATTCAGAAATCAAATATAATACTATAAAGATTATTTTTAAAACACAAGATTTTATTTATCAATATATCAATGAGCTCAAATAATTAGTTTTAAATTAAATTATAAAGTAAACATACTAATCACATTTTATAAAATATGGTTTAAATCTAATATCAATTATCTAAATTAAATCATATAACTTTTTATTTTTTTTCATCACCAGAACTTTAATTTCAATTTTTATGAAATAACTATAACTAATTATAATAAAAGTTGTACAAAAATATTAACCGTCTTAAACTTAAAGTATTTACAAAAATTCATTTAATCAATCCTAATAAGTAAATCTCTAAGAGCTCAATTTAATAAAATAAACTGCAATTTAATCACAATACAAATTTCTTAAATTAAATTATATAATACTTCTACTACTGAATTTTAGTTTCAGATTATATGAAATAACCAATTATAAAAATTTACACAAAAATATTAATTAACTTACTCCAAATATTAATAAAACTAATTTAATTATTCTTAATTGATTTATAAAATAAGATATCAAATTAATAAAATAAATCTTAACCTTTTAAGAATAAAAGTTACTTAAATTAAATCATACAATTCTTTCTTATTTTTCAATTACTAAAATTATACAAAATATTCCATTATATAAAATTACTTAAGAATCTTAATTGGTTTAAAATGAAATTACCTCCGAATCTTCTTAATTATTTCTAATAAATTAATTTTTAAAATTATAAAGTTTAAACTTAATAAAATAAAATCACAATTTATTTATAATTATATTTTAAAAAATGCGGGATGTTACATTCTATCTAACTTACAAAAATTTTTGCCCTCGAAAATTGATATAAGATGAAGAAAAGATTTATATTCACATCCCCTTTTGAATTTTTTTAAAGATACCAAGAAAATTATATCACAAACACAAAAGAAAATATATTAAGTGATGCAAAAGTTGATAAAAATAATTTGATGCAAACGAAATTTCAAAATCTAAAAGTAAATAGGCATAATGTTCGTTCAGAACTCTTAACAAAGCATGATCACTTCCTCTCGTCGCCTCAAAACTCCACAACTCCTTATAACTTCGTATACTGACCAGATTCACTTTCCGTACGCACAAATCGTGTCCCTAAGAACTACCGCATATAAGGAATCTGAAACATGAGAAGAGAAAAATAAACGGCACGAAAGGTTTATGTGAGAAATTGGAAGAATACTCAAGTTCATAATTGAACAAGATGGTATTTCGCAAGGATTTGAAGGAATGCGTGAAATCATCAACAAACAAGGATATATATATATGAACATCATTAGGGAAGATAGTACAACAATTTTGAACAACTTCAATTTAGAAATAGAAGGAATTAGTTTATTTTTTTCAAAAGAAAATATTTAAATCCAACATTTTACAAAAGTACTAAACTAAGTCTAAATAATGTTATACCAATCTAATTTCAAATCAAAACAAATCTTGTGAAGTTTGTAAATTAAAGCTTGTTTGGCACTAAGGACAAAATATTTTCTTTAAAATTCCTGGAGGATACTTAAGTACATAATTAGGTATGGATAGCCATAAAATTATAGTAAAGTTAGAAGAAAATCAGCTTCTATTCAAAGAATAAATTCTGAGATAAAATTTTCTATAAATTAATAAAAGATAAGTGGTATATCACAAATAAACAAGATTAAACTATATAAAGAAGTTTCAGAGTTTATCAAAAAGTTTAGGCTGAATTAAAAACAATCCCATCAAAATTCAAGCAAGGGTTGTGGATACAGTCAAATAAGAAAAGATTTAGATTAATTTTTTTTCTTGAAGAGAATCTGAAACAAGTACTCAAGAAGGAAATTACAAGAAATGGTATGTTGCACCGAAATAAATCCAAGTTCAAAGCAAGGAGCATAGAGTTTGTAAGGTAAGGATAAATGTTTCAAAAGATTCAAACAACAGCCAGATACAGAGTCAAGCAAGGACATGCACGAATAATAATGCAAGATTAGCAAGAAAGAGATCAGAAACTAGAAATTCCAATACAATTAGTAGAGAAAGAGATAACGCTAAGCACGAATAAAAAGCATACGTCGAAACGGAACTAATCTCTAGAATTTAGTCTCTAACGTCCCCAAAACCTCGTGATTCATGTTAACCTATCACTTCTATTTCGTCTATGATAACCTATTAGTATTCTCATACACATAAATCATTAGTATTAAGTTGGCCAAACTTGATACCATGAGGTATGCAATGGTAAACTAATAGCGTTAATCACTAGACAGTCATGCATATAAACTCAAACTCTTGTTACCGAAACAAGTCACAAAGCATGACAAACACCCAGAGTATGTAATGAAGCATAGTCAGTCCATTCCCAAGGCTCTACAGGAAAGACTGCTCTGATACCATATTGTAACGTCCCGTCCAGCAAAATTACCTTGCTTAAGTCAGGGTATTTCTACTAGAAAGAACATTATGTAACCTTCTCTAGTATTAACTACTTAATCATCAAGCCTTTGTATCGAGTTTGCGTTTCAGTTTTAAGAAAATGCCAAAAATTTTGTTTTTATTCATTAAAGTCATAATTCAAACATTTACAAGTAATAATAATCACATAATTACTATTGATAATAATTCTTATACAAAAGAAACCAAATGAAACTCCAATACAATATACCAAACCTACCCCTCTATATGAAATAAAATCTCAAGGGACAACAGCGATGGGACTCTATGAAAGCAATTAAAACCATAAAGAAAACCTATTAATCGCTCGCAGCTTCAAATTGCATCTTCAAACATGTGTAACTGAAAGGGTGGAAAATTTGGGGGTGAGAACCAAACCACATGTTCTCAATAGAGGTCGAGAATGCCGTGAAAGTAAAGAATAAAACGCAAATAGTTAATTCCATTCAGAAATATTTAAAAGAAAAACTGTTTTCATTTGCAGCGATCTTTACTCGCCTTATCAACCTTTTATTTTGAAAACCAACAGCATAACATTCAAAAAGCCAAAATCCTATAAAGCATCAGTTAATTATCCAAAATTCTAAACCCATATTTTCCTTTATAAAATCTTAAGAGTTTTTCTAGACCGTATGAATGACTAATCTGTTCCAAGTATAGGTTCATTAAGTCTATGCTGAACCAGCTCAATCTTTCATACTTACTAAATCTCAAACACAGTCCAATCACAGCCTCAGGCCCAAGCAATTCAACCAACACCCAATTCACCACAATCCAGCCAATCAGATACAAACACAAGTAATGAGGTTCAAACACAATCAAGAGCAATTATATCAAGTATAGTAATTAGCAGTTATAAGAATTATTTATTTAGGCAAACCAATTACAATATGCACAACCAAACAATGTCACATAGATGCATATGATGAATGTCTAGTCCTAGTGCAGGTAATGAGCTCATCTGTCGGTTACTAACCCGCTCCCGATGTTATCCAGCAACCTCTGTCTGGATAAGGCTTTCCTGTTGGCTATACCCCTGTGTACAGGAAATAACCCCTCTGCCACCACAGGGTCCACTACACGCAGGAAATAACACATCTGCCACTGCAGGGATGTATGCCGACACACCTTCTGTATACAGGAAATAACCCCTCTGCCACTACAGAAATGGAACAGGTGGTCACGGTACTTCTATAGCTGGAAATAACCCCTCTGCCTTACAAAAATAAAATATGGGTCTGTACCGCAGGAAAGCATTCTCAGTGGTCGCACCACTATCTATCTGACTGCCTCAATGTAGCAGATCATCTCATAATCATTCTCATTATCATCATTCATTATCATTCTAATTATTTATCATCACTTTCACATTCTTATGCAGTACCACTTTCTTTCTATGTTCAATCATACAATACAAACTTTACATCTTTCCCTTTTCTTTCATAATTGCAAATACACAAGCGGGACAAGACCCACGCCCTTGCCAACAATCTCGCATACCAAATAAACTATTTTTAAAAGAATCATTGAAGTGTTTATCATTAAATAAGCCTTAAATATTGATTTTCATTAAGTCTTTATACTTTTATAAAAATTTGGGCATAGTCTCCTTTAAAAATAGGACTTAGCCACCCTTACGGGTTCCTTCTTTCTCAACATTTCGTCAGCCTCTTTCAGCAATTGCCACAGCAATATATTCTCAAAAATATTTGATAATAGAAAATCTATTTCTTAAATTCCATATCCAAAATAATTACCAACACAACTTGGCAGCCTAATTTCCATTTTGTTTTTAAAATATCAAATGAATTCGGAATTACGCAAACTTTATATCCATACGACCGTCTCGGATTAAGATTTCTATTAAACTAAAAATCATAATTTTTCGTTGACTCTAACTTTGGGAATATAAGCAAAATTGTGACTGCTCTGCAGTGTTTTAAATCCAGAAAATAGCAGCATCATACAACATTCGAAATTTCATATAAAATCCAAATTGAATCCAACCACCTTCAAAATTAATGTTGTTGAACTTAACTTATCCAAATTTCTTTCTCAATTGGTTCCAGGGACATACCATTTTTAATGAAGGAGTTACGTACCTTGGAAGTTAGGTAATTTTCTACAAAATTCTGTTTTACAAATCATTAAACACAACCTCTTCCAAGTCCCATAACTCACTTATTAAAACCTGAAAAACCCTGAAATTTGAATCATATGTACTAAACATACTTAAATTTCACCTCCAATTGGTTGCATATCAGTATCATTCCAGAATTAAAAATTATAGTCTCAAAGTTACTGATTTAGAAAACAAAACCTGATTTTTACTGCATAATACACCTTACTTTAAAAATCCATATCATTAAAACCACAACTCTAACAATTCTAAATTTTTATGAAATTAAAGTATTAGGACCAGAGTTTCATTTAAAATTGGTTCCATTTCAAAATTCAAACTGGAGAAATTCCAATAGAGGAAACATGTTGCTGCTGTGTTAAACGTTCTGCAGAAAAATCAGATTTGACATCCGTAATTCAAAAATTCACCATAAACCATAAAATTAATGAAAAAGTCTCAAATTCACCAGCCCAGCTCCCTATACTCCCAAGCTTAATCCGAACTTGGTTCCACGCAATTCCGATAATCAGAGAATTAGTTATAGCTTTTCAAAGTTCCTGACTCAGTTTAGAAATTATGCAGAAAATCAGATTTTAGAATTCAACTTTGAAAAATCATAACTAATTCTCTAGTTGATACGAATCCTTCAAAATTGAGTTTTCACAATTACACTTAATATAATTTACTTAACACTTAAATTCTTATCATTTCAGTCACTATAGAGTCACTGATTCACTTTCAAAGTTGCCGTTTAATTTCAAGAGAACCTGATTTTCAGCAAACCATTCAGTATTCAAAATCCAACCCTTCAATACCCCTCAAAATCAATTCCAAATCAACCACCAACCAAGCTCATTAACATTACAATATACCAAATAATAGCTCAACAGCAACAAATCCAACATAACCCATTAAAATTCAGTAATTCACAACAATAAGTCATCAAACTATTCCCAATCTACATAATCAATCAATATCACCAATCAACAATTCCAAATCACAATCTCAACCATTCCAATCACAATTTCAGCCACAATTCAATATTCACATAATCAATCAATTACTCATAGCTATTAAATCTATTTGCAGTTATTCAATAAACCTTGTAGGCATTCTTAAATTAAAATCATTTTAAACCCCCTACCTCACTTTATCGAAATCCACAGAATTTTAGGATAAGGCAACCATCAATTTCTAACCCGCAGTAGTAAAACTCTTGCAGCTAGCAATAGCATAACAGTAGCAACATCAACGACCTCAACACCAATTGTGATTTCTCAGGAGATAAATTGACAACTAGAACAAAGCCATATGCTACTATAATTAGGACAGAGTATAACGGATGAACAAAATGATAGAAGAGTAAGGAAGAAAGGGTTACAGGTTTAAGAAACAGAAAATTGGCATTGGGACTTGATCAAAGAGGATGATGCTGGCCAGATTGAAAGATGGTGGCAGCAAATTGCTTTCTCTGATAGCAAGCCCCAACCACGGCAGCTCCAACGGATATGCCATGACAAGGTACATCAGAGACAGAGACATGGTTGACCCGAAATAACAAGGCCACGATAATGGCGGTTCTGGCAGCTAGGATACGACCTAGTCCGTCACCAACAGCAGTAGCGACCATGAACCCCAGTCACGGCGACGACACCAGCAGCGATCCCCACCAACATCACCTCTTTTCCTTGCGACGAGCCCGTAACAGAGCTCCCTTTCCTCTTCCAATTCGTGCTCCTCTCCCCTGTTCTGTTCGATGCCAGTGGCAACCAAGCAGGGACAATAGCGATTGAAGCTTCAGCGACGATGGTGAGGCACGGTGATGACGCTACCTTCTCCCTCGATCGTTCGTGTTTCTCTGTTCTCTGGTGCTTCCCTTCCGATTTTAACAGCAGCGGCCGTAATTACACCCTCTGCCGTCGCCCTTTCCTCTGGCTTCCCTGATCCCTCTTCTCCCTTTCCTCAGTTTCTCATTTCCCCTTTACTCCATCTCTGTTCCCTTTCTTTCTTTTTCCTTTTTGTTTTCCCCCTCAAGCTCCCATGTTTCCTTTCTTTCCCTTTCAGAATGTAGGGTTAGCGATTTTAGGGTATAACTTTAGGAAATGAGTGAAATTAGGGTTTTATTTGGTACTTCTAGAGTTAGAGTAAACCAGTAACACATATACGAGTGATATAACAATTTTATAAAATATTTGAGATAAAATTATGATTCAGAAATCAAATATAATACTATAAAAATTACTTTCAAAACACAAGATTTTATTTTTCAATATATCAGTGAGCTCAAATAATTACTTTTAAATTAAATTATAAAGTAAACATACTAATTACATTTTATAAAATATGGTTTAAATCTAATATCAATTATCTAAATTAAATCATATAACTTTTTATTATTTTTTCATCACCAGAACTTTAATTTCAATTTTTATGAAATAACTATAACTAATTATAATAAAAGTTGTGCAAAAATATTAATCGTCTTAAACTTAAGTATTTACAAAAATTCATTTAATCATTCCTAATAAGTAAATCTCTAAGAGCTCAATTTAATAAAATAAACTGTAATTTAATCACAATACAAATTTCTTAAATTAAATTATATAATACTTCTACTACTGAATTTTAGTTTCAGATTATATGAAATAACCAATTATAAAAATTTACACAAAAATATTAATTAACTTAACTCCAAATTTTAATAAAACTAATTTAATTATTCTTAATTGATTTATAAAATAAGATATCAAGTTAATAAAATAAATCGTAACCTTTTAAGAATAAAAGTTATTTAAATTAAATCATACAATTCTTTTTTATTTTTCAATTACTAAAATTATACAAAATATTCCATTATATAAAATTACTTAAGAATCTTAATTGGTTTAAAATGAAATTACATCCGAATCTACTTAATTGTTTCTAATAAAATAATTTTTAAAATTATAAAGTTTAAACTTAATAAAATAAAATCACAATTTATTTATAATTATATTTTCAAAAAATGCGGGATGTTACAATTTCAAAATACACATAAACCAGAACAACATATTACCTGTTTGTATTGTAAGTGGTATCGAAGGAAATAACATCTCCAAAATACTTACTGGCAACCCTGCTTCTTGCGTCGGCCCAAAAAGCAGTCTTAATTAACTAATCAACCTCAAGTTCAAGCTCGAAAAAGAAATTATGATTCTTCTCTTTTATCCTTAATAAGCATTGTCTAATTTTTTTTGCATCCTCTAGTTCTGAAATATTCCGCACTTCTCTCGTGATGTAATTTTCACATCTTTTTTAATAAAACTTAATTCAGGATGACTGCCTGCTACTACGACAAATGATTGATATGTTTTTCTTGGTCTAATTCTGGCTTCCTCATTATTTTCTATTGTACGTCGTACAGACATGCTTAATTATCTGTGTTGTTTAAGCAATTCTGCTTGATTTAGACAGCACAGATGTGAATGATACAACACAACTTTCGAAATGATTCAAACACCAATGTCCTTCAATATATGTATATAAATTCTTGCAGGAAAATTTAATCTAGTTGGGGAATTTGTCTTCTCAGTTGGAGATATGTTCGATTTCCGTTTCCCCTCTTGGTATATGTAATCAATTGGTTCTTAATTTCATTTCCCTTCTTATTTGTGTTCTGAACTTTGGTAGAAAAACCTGCACGTTTAGAATAATCTTTGTAGAATTTTTCAACTTCTTCAAGCATGTTAAAGTCATCCTAATCTTTGGAATAAACTTCTCATCAACATCACACAGAAACTAAAAATACACTGAAATCATTCCATAATATACCATATTAGAATATAAAACACACCATAACTTTTAATGAACATATTCATCAAAATAATAAAATCAGATTCAGAACTCATACATTATATTCAAATTCAAACCATCAACCATAAACAACAACTTTCATAAACAAAAGAAAAATTATTCAACTACAGAATCATTAACAAATAGTAAACTATATTAACTAGATTTAAACCACACCTCACTACTTGATTCGATTCAAAATAATAATACAATTTGGCCTGGTTTAATTGAAAGTCTGAATCTAAGAATACACCAAAAGATTACCAAAATACACCAATTTATAAATAGAAATACACTAAAATGAGAACAGAATAGATTCATCACAATAATAATTCAGATTCAGAACTCCTACATTACATTGAATTCAAACCACCAACCATAAATAGCAAATTTGAAATACAAATACAACATTTTTCACATATAGAATCATAAATTACTAATGAACTACATTAACTAGAATCAAACTAAGCCTCAGCCACTTGATTCGATTCAAAACAATAATCTACTTCGCTCTGGTTTAATTAACAATCTGAACTTGAATCACTCATTATCTTTGACAATGAAATACCTGTTCAAATCTGATTTTACAGCTTAATTTCAAAAATTTTGATCTAAATCTTCAAATTAGATAAAAGAGCATTGAACTTGAACGAAGAAAATGCAGAGAAAGAAGAGAATATAGAGAAGGAAGTGTAAAAATTGCGTCTAATCAACCGGTTAAATAAGTAATTATATTGCTCGAAGTAGATTCCGAAAAGTTAGAGAGAGAATTTGAGGACTCAGTGGGTCTCTCTGAGTCAGAGAATGTGTTTTCTGTAAAAAACCGTGAAAAATTGCGAACCGGCAGTTGAACCGCTTGAACCGGTTCAAGTCTGCCCGGTACCGCACGAGAAAAAGTAAAAGCCATCAAAAACTTTAGAAAAATATTAGAATTTGAAAATCAGGCGTTAATTTTAAAGGTTCGGCTCCAAGTTGGGCCAAACGGGTTAAAAACAATAACGGGTTAGACCGGGCCCAAGTTGGGCCCAAGCCCAACATATATAAGGGTTCATTAATGAACCCAATCACTCGTAACACACTCAAACACACCCACACATTGTTGAAGAGAATAAGAAGAGGAGAAACCCAAAGAGCACTATTCATCGTCTTCTTCTCTAGCTAATATCTTGAGCTACGGTGCTCCGATTTGTGTGCCATCAGCGGCTACACGTTCCTTGTGACGAGCTCTACAAAACCCACCCAAAAAACTGGTAAGGAAAACTTGAATCCCTCTCGATTCTTCTCCTCAAAATTTTGGGAATCTAGGGCTTGGGATTAAGTGAGTTTTGTGATTCTTGGTGTTTAGGTTCACTCTAATCCTTGCTTAGCTAGGGGTTTTGACATCCAAATCTATTGAAAAAGGTAAGAGGCCTTGAATGCTTGTGAACTTTTGATTTATGTTGAGCCCTAGGTTGATTTTGGGTGATTTATATGTATATAGCTTTATTATTGTGAATTTGGAGCTTGTTGGTATTTGTTGGAGTTACATTGGTGGTTGGATTTTGGTTGGAAGCTCATTTGGTTCATAAAGGGAATCGGCTAAGGTATGGTTTCAGTTTCCTCTATGTAGTATATAATATTCATGGACTTAGGCTAGTCACCCATACGATAGGTTTGCAATAAATGATTGTTGGTGTGTTGAATGTTGATGGATGATGGTTTATGATGAGTTGATGAATGTTGGGTGCAATTGTAACGACCTAACTCCCAGTATGCCATGGTCATACAAGAAGCTAAGTGTTACTAACTTATCCTTCCTAATTATTAAATAATATTTAATATATGAGCCTGTTCCTTGTTAGAACGATGCCAATTTTACGAGTAACTTTTTTTTTATTCGTTGTAGAGAAGAGATAAAATAATCAAGCATACATTGAGAGTAAAAGGAAAGTAGCATAAAGAAACATAGAAATATAACTGATAATATACATCATATACACTATAACAAAACATGTAGCGTTTACACAAGATCAAGTCAGTTTACATCCTCGTCATCCTACGTAGCTAATATATACACGACACTCCTAGGGCCTGGCCCATACAAAAAGCCGCTAAACTGGTGCCCAGGCTAGCCTAACCGCTATATAGCTCCTAGCTCTCGGGTGTACTAACACAAGTGAGAGCCTAACTAACAGATAATGTCAGACTAGAGTGTCATCAAAAGAATACCCCTTCTATTGTCAGACTATATCTACACGTTGCCATTCGGAGTATCACCGTGAGGATCGTCTATCTCCTCATCCTGCTCTATCTCTATCTCAGGATCCTCCTCCTCCTCATCGTCTGCAGCTACAGCTAAACCCTTAGATCCACCAGAAACACTGCTGTCACTATGTACAAAACCATTCGCGAGCACAGGTCCGTTCGCGTATATAGGGGCTACCCCACCGTTTGGTAGTGCCGTCTCATTGGGCTGTGGAAAAGCAGGGATTGGCTCAGGGGGAAGTCCCACTCTGGTGCTATCACCGGTACGTAGTCACCAGCTAACTCGGGCTCATCAGGAATGATAGGCTCAGGTTCCACCTCATTCAAAGGTTGAGCTGGTATAGGGTGCTTAAGATCATCAGGAAAAGGATGTACAGGTGCGTCAGGATGTAACCAGGATAAGGGAAAGTCATAAGGAGCATCGGGGTCAAAATGCGGGCTAGACAGAGGATGTTGAAAAGCTCGATTAGGTAACGCATATCGTCTAATACGAGGCTCCAATCCCATGATGAAGTAACTATGATGTATCGGATCCTCGTAGATATAGGGGTCCTCAAACTCATAGAATATCACGCCCGTCTCCATCTGAGGGGGAAGAAGGGAGAAAAGGGGTAAGAACTGGGGAGATCTTAGTAGGGTCGAGATTGTTAGTTACATTCATTTATTCGATTCCGATTAGCAAATGGATATTAGAACACAGTAAAGTAGTAAACAGTAGTTATAAATAGATAGAAAAATAGAAAACAAAACACAAACAGAAGAACACAAGGAAATAAAGCATAGACACAGCACTCAAGCATACAAACATAAAGAAATAGTTCACACACAAGATGGAAAACAACAGAAAATGATGCGCAGACAATAATGATGCATGTCTAGCCCTAGTACAGGCCATGAGCTCATGTGTCGGTTAGCACTTGCATTCCCGACATTTATCCGGTCACGAGTTCATGATTTCCCGGATACAATTTTCCATTCAAATAAATGCGCATATAATTATTAGCAGCTCTATTGAGACAGCCTCTGCTTTCTACTCGCAGGAAATATACTCTTGGGAACAGAAAATTGCTATAAGTATCCTAGTTTCCCTAAAAAAGCTCTTGGATTGCTTTAAGCAACAGATAAATAAACATTATCTCTTGGGTTGCATTAAGCAACGAATAAGCAAACAATATCCCTTGGGTTGCCTCAAGCAATAATTAACTTTTCAATAAGTCCTCTGCTCTTAATCTCTTTACTCTGCTCTGATTCCTCTGTTTAACATGTGTATTTAATGCTTATGTAAATCTCAATATGAATAGTTAGCCTGTCCCAAGTATAGGTTCATTAAGTCTATACTGAAATAGTTTAACTTTTCATATTATACCTAACCCTAGTCGCAACTCAAGGACTAACTATGTTACCCTAGTTCGTTCACTAATCTCCGTCTCTTTTTTTGTCTTTAAAATTTTATAGACTTTTCTTTGGTTTTTATCTTTTCTTTAACTTTTTATCTTTCCTTTATCTTTGCCTCACTAATATGTTCTTACCACTCCCTAAGTGTTTTATGAAGGTAATTATGGGATTCTGCGCTTAAAGTTGTCTTTCTAAAGCTTTTACAAAAAACTGCATTTTTCGCATTATTTTATCATTTTTATTAAAATATTATTTTTAATTAAATAGTATTATTTAATATTTTATTATTATTTATTATTTTATTATTAAATTTTCGAAAATTAACCTTCCTTTTCCTTTTTACCCTTAAAATTCACTTTTTACCACGGTAACTTTTAATATTTCTACTTTAACCACCCTAAATTTCAGAAATTACCAAATAACCCCTTAAACACGAAAAATTTTACTTCCTTGCCCTTTTAAGGATCTAAAGCCTGTTCTTCATTGTTCTTCATCACACTCAAAGTGTTCTTCATGTTCTTCATAAATTCTTCAGATTTTTTCTCTGTTTTTACCCGTTTTTCAGTCTTTTCAGCAACCGATTTTTACCATAATTTATAATAAATTAACAGCCACTAAAACCCCATATTTTCTACATGATTTTAACACAAATTGAACTTCAATTTAAGCCTAGGCTTTTGTTTTTCTAGATGCCCCAAGAACATGAACTTTAAAGCTTGAATTTCGTCAAATTTCATCAAAATTTCACCAAATTTTCACCAAGAATCAATCATATATGCAACCAATTTTTAGCACATCCAGATCATACAACATTCACACAATTCAAACACAAATAATCAAGATTAATTTGTGACACCCTACCTGATTTTGCTGCTCCTAATTCAGTTAGACTTTCAGGTGGTCCTTTAGCACTTTTTCCTCCTAAATCACATCAAGAACAACTTTAAATCCAAAAAGTCTCAACTAACCAAATCTCACTCAGCATGTTAGGAAGTGATTTCTAACCTTATACTTTCTGGAAAGTCACGTTTCTTGGCCCTCAAGTCAAGTTAAGCATGATTCCTAAGGAAGAACATCAAGAAAACACATGTTTGAGCATGTTTCCTTGAAACCAAATCAAAAGAGAGATGGTGCAGCCAACTCACCTTGATTACAGCCTTAATAAGTCATATGATCATGTGGAGAAAGAAGAGAGGATCATTTTGGTCGGATTGGAATTTTGATTTGAGTTTTAGTTCAGCAGAAATCAAGCTTTAAAGATTTGGAACTAAGAACTTTTCTCTCTTTTTCTCTCTTGGAAATTTTGGCCACAAGGAGAAAATGAAACAGCCTTGGGGGTTTTGGGGGTGTAGGGTGATTTTTGATTGGTTGGCTTGGTGGTAGATTAAAATAATATTAAAATATGTCAGGTGTATAACTATTAAAACTAGGTATATTGGAACACTTGTGAAAACATCTCTAAAAATTATTTTCTGAGCTACTAGCATAAATGACACTAGTAACATATTTATTATGAGAATAAAACATGTATGATGAGGCCTTAGCATTGCTAAAGTCATCAGAGAGTGCTGGTGCTAAACTGCACCAGTAAATTGTGAACCCGGTTAAACCGATAGTCTGTTTTTAACTAAAACTGACCAGTTAACCTTATAATATTATTCAAGCAGCTTCTAATACTAATATAATGATAATATTACCCTATTATCTCTCTTCTCTCATGAATCAAGTCCGGTTCGTCAAACTGAGACTATTTACGAAAAACCGGATCAAAACTCCTAACCGATATGGTTCAAAAACAATGTTCTTCGTGACTGCGTTATCGAGCTTGCCTCGGAAAAGGTTCTAGCTTAAAGATGACATAATGACAATGAGGATTGAAATACTTGATGATATATCAGAGGTTCTCCCCTTACTGATCCTCCGGAGAAATCCGTACTTTCAGAAAAGATCTCGCGTACTCAAAAATCAGGGTTGTTACATTCTACCCTCCTAAAAGAAAATTTTGTCCTCAAAATTTCAATTACCTGAGAATAGATGCAGATAATCAACTTTCATCTTATATTCCAGTTCCCAGGTGTGCTCTTCTTCTCCTCTTTGCCCCCAAGCTACTTTGACTAGGCGAACAGTTTTGCCTCTTAGCTGCTTATCACTTCTTTCTACGATCTGAACTGGTGATGCTTGATATGTTAAATCGTTTCATAACTGTACTATCTCTGGTTGTAAAATGTGACTTTCGTCGGGAATATATTTCATAAGTTGCGAGACATGAAAAACATCATGAAGGTTTGACAGATATAGAGGAAGGGCTATTTTATACACTACTGGACCGACTCTTTTAAGTATTTGGAAAGGTCCTATGTATCGAGGGTTATGCTTTTTAGTCTTAAGGGCTCTACCTATTCCAGTAGTCGGGGTTACTTTAAGAAAAACATGGTCTCCCTCACTAAACTCTAAGGGTCTACGTCTATTATCGGCATAGTTCTTTTGACGGCTTTGTGCTGTCTGGATCTTCTGACGAATTCCCTTTATCTTCTCTGTAGTTTCTTGAACTAAGTCTGGACCCAAGATACTAGCTTCTCCGTCATCATTCCAACATAATAGTGTCTGATATCTTCTTCCGTAGAGAGCTTCATAAGGTGCCATCCTGATACTTTGTTGGTAGCTGTTATTGTAGATGAACTCGACCAATGGCAAATACCTATCCCAACTGCCTTGGTTATCCATCACACAAGATCTTAGCATGTCTTCTAATGTCTGGATTGTCCCTCTGATTGTCTGTCTGTCTGAGGATGGTATGCTGTACTCATGTGCAATTCTGTTCCTAAAGCTTTCTGGAAAGCTTCCCAGAATCTGGAAGTAAACCTCGGATATCGATCTGAAACAATTGACAAAGGTATCCCGTGCAATCGTACGATTTCTTGAATATATATAATCGTGTCATCCTTTTTAAAGTATAGTCAACTCGAATCGGAAGGAAATGCGCTGATTTTGTTAACCTGTCCACAATTATCCAAATAACATCGTTCCCTATTGAGGTCCTTGGCAATCCCGTGACAAAATCCATAGTGATCTGCTCCCATTTCCATTGGGGTATTTCCAAGGATTGCAGGGTTCCTGATGGCTTCTGATGTTCCACCTTCACCCTCTGGCAAGTTAAACATTTTGAGACATAGTCAGCAACCTCTTTCTTTAAGCCCGGCCACCAGAACATTTGTTTCAAATCTTGATACATCTTTGTCACTCCAGGATGCATGGAGAATCTACTTTGATGAGCTTCTACAAGAATCCTCCGTCACAAATCTCCAGAGCTAGGCACACAAATCCTGTTCTTGTACCTCCAGAGACCGCTACAATCTTGTTTTACAGCTTCTGGTTCCTTTACTTTCATCCGTGTCAGCATCGTCATCATTTCTGAATCCTGTGTTTGTGCTTGCTGAATACTAATCTTAAAATCTGGTGTTATATGCAATTGGGCCAAACGGACTCCATTTGACGTTTCAGTCATAGTCAATTTAAGGTCCTCAAATTCCGCAAGTAGCTTTTCTTCCTTTATCATCATCCAAGAGATACTCAAATTCTTCCTGCTTAAAGTGTCTGCCACCACGTTCGCTTTCCCTGGGTGATAACTTAACTTGAAATCATAGTCCTTCAAAAATTCCATCCACCTTCGCTGTCGCATATTAAGATCTTTCTGGTCAAAGATATACTTTAAACTTTTGTGGTCGGAGAAAACTTCTAGTTGAGCGCCATACAAATAGTGTCTCTAGATCTTCAGAGCAAACACTACTGCAGCCAACTCCAAGTCATGCGTTGGATAATTCGTTCACGAGGTCTCAGCTGCCGGGAAGCATAAGCCACCACATTCTTGTCTTGCATCAGTACACACCCAAGTCCTTTATGAGAGGCATCACAGTATACTTCAAATGGTTTTTGTGGGTCGGGTAGTACTAATACAGGTGCAGTTGTTAACTTTTCCTTAAGTATGTTGAAACTTCTACCACACTCAGCTGTCCAAACGAACGGAACTTCCTTTCGTGTAAGGTAAGTCAGAGGTAAGGCTATCTGTGAAAACCCTCTAATAAACCTTCGGTAATATCAAGCAAGTCCGAGAAAACTCCAAACTTCTGTAACGGTTGTAGGTGGTTCCCATTGCACTACTGCTTCAATTTTTGAAGGATCCACTGGAATTCCTCCCTGTGATATGACATGTCCCAAAAATGCCACCTTATCTGTCCAAAATTCACACTTTGGTAGTTTAGCATATAACTTCTGAGTCCTCAGTATCTGCAATACAGTCCTTAGATGTTCTTCATGCTTTCTTTCTGTCTTCGAATAGATGAGAATATCGTCTATGAAAACTACTACGAACTGATAAAGGTACGGACGGAAAATACGATTCATGTAATCCATGAAAATCGCAGGAGCATTAGTTAGTCCAAACGACATAACCGTATACTCATAATGACCATATCGAGTTCTAAATGCAGTCTTCGGTATATCTGAATCTTTTACTCGAATATGGTGATAGCCCGATCGTAAATCAATCTTCGAGAACACAGTTGCACCTTTCAACTGATCCATCAAATCATCTATCCGTGGAAGTGGATACTTGTTCTTGATAGAGACTTTATTTAACTGTCGATAATCTACACGAAGTCTCATTCCACTATCCTTCTTCTTTACTAGCAATACCGGAGCTCCCCAAGGTGATGCACTGGGACGAATAAATTTCTTTCCAAGTAGCTCATCCAACTGCTTCTTTAACTCTGCAAGTTCCAATGATGACATCCGGTACGGTGCTATGGAAATTGGTCCGGTTCCAGGTACTAATTCGATACTGAATTCTATCTCATGTTGAGGAGGAAACTCAGGTATGTCGTCCGGGAAAACATCGGGAAATTCCTTCACCATTCAGATTCGTTCTAAGCTTAATTCACTGTCATTCAAGCTAGCCGCTAACAAAACGTACCCTTCACAATCACTCCTGTCTAAGGTAACTCTTACAAAATTCAGATATAAAGTATGAGACAAAAATGATTTAATATCTAAACCATTAGATAGAATAACAACAGTTCTTTCATAGCAATCAAGGAAAACATGATACTTAGATAACCAATCTAATCCTAGAATAACTTCTAAACCACATAGAGCCAAACAGATTAGATCATGTATAAAAGTCTTGTTCCTAATAGTGAATGGTACTTGCAGGCACGCTAAACTGGTCAAAGCATTTTGGCATGTAGGGGTATGGACAATTAGATCAAAGTTCAACTAAGAGAAATCTAGTCCCAACTCACGAGCAACAGTTAAAGAAATAAAGGAATGCGATGCACCCGAATCATACAATACAGTTAGAAATCGATTTTTAATATAACATTGACCTTGGATCAAGGCGTCTGATTGCATAGCATCATCAGCAGTCATGGCAAACACTCGGCCTTGTTGCTGGGTTCGCACTAGATTCCAAACAAACTTTCTTGAGTAGATCCCAGCTGTGTGTACAGATTCCTCACAAGTAAAACAAGCGTTCGTTCCTTACAGTATCCAAATCTAACATAGCCATGGCCATGGAGATCATAACAGCTATGATGATAGTTGTGCCTCGCATCAATTCGTCATTTGGAGCTCGATTAAACTATGCCTATTCGCAGTCATTAAGGTCCTATCCGCACCAAACAATCAACATTAAGGTGATCAGTCTTAATATCTCAAGTAAGGCACGAACATTTCCAAAATGAGCACTCATAGACATTCATGCCAAATGTATCTTAATGATACCCTAACAACATGAGACACACAAGCAGAGTATGCAATGAAGCATAGTCAGTCCACTCCCCAGGCTCTGTTGGGAACGAACTGCTCTGATACCAAATTGTAACGACCCAACTCCCAGTATGCCATGGTCATACAAGAAGCTAAGTGTTACTAACTTATCCTTCCTAATTATTAAATAATATTTAATATATGAGCCTGTTCCTTGTTAGAACGATGCCAATTTTACGAGTAACTTTTTATTATTCGTTGCGGAGAAGAGATAAAATAATCAAGCATACATTGAGAGTAAAAGGAAAGTAGCATAAAGAAACATAGAAATATAACTGATAATATACATCATATACACTATAACAAAACATGTAGCGTTTACACAAGATCAAGTCAGTTTACATCCTCGTCATCATACATAGCTAATATATACACGACACTCCTAGGGCCTGGCCCATACAAAAAGCCGCTAAACTGGCACCCAGGCTAGCCTAACCACTATATAGCTCCTAGGTCTCGGGTGTACTAACACAAGTGAGAGACTAACTAACAGATAATGTCAGACTAGAGTGTCATCAAAAGAATGCCCCTTCTATTGTCAGACTATATCTACACGTGGCCATTCGGAGAATCACCGTGAGGCTCATCCATCTCCTTATCCTGCTCTATCTCTATCTCAGGATCCTCCTCCTCTTCATCGTCCGCAGCTACAACTAAACCCTCAGATCCACTAAAAACACTGCTGTCACTATGTACAAAACCATTCGCGAGCATAGGTCCGTTCGCGTATATAGGGGTTACCCCACCGTCTGGTAGTGCCGGCTCATCGGGCTATGGAAAAGCAGGGATCGGCTCAGGGGAAAAGTCCCACTCTGGTGGTATCACCGGTACGTAGTCACCAGCTAACTCGGGCTCATCAAGAATGATAGGCTCAAGTTTCACCTCATTCAAAGGTTGAGCTGGTATAGGGTGCTTAGGATCATCAGGAAAAGAATGTACAGGTGCATCAGGATGTAACCAGGATAAGGGAAAGTCGTAATGAGCATCGGGGTCAAAATGCGGGCTAGACAGAGGATGTTAAAAAGCTCAATTAGGTAACGCATATCGTCTAATACGAGGCTTCAATCCCATGATGAAGTAACTGTGATGTATCGGATCCTCGTAGACATAGGGGTCCTCAAACTCATAGAATATCACGCCCGTCTCCATCTGAGAGGGAAGAAGGGAGAAAAGGGGTAAGAACTGGGGAGTTCTTAGTAGGGTCGGGGTTGATAGTTACATCATTTATTCAATTCCGATTAGCAGATGGATATTAGAATACAGTAAAGTAGTAAACAATAGTTATCAATAGATAGAAAAATAGAAAACAAAACACAAACAGAAGAACACAAGGAAATAAAGCATAGACACAACACTCAAGCAGACAAACATAAAGAAATAGTTCACACACAAGAAGGAAAACAACAGAGAATGATGCGCAGACAAGAATGACGCATGTCTAGCCCTAGTACAGGCCATGAGCTCATGTGTCGGTTTGCACCTGCATTCCCGACATTTATCCGGTCATGAGTTCACGATTTCCCGGATATAATTTTCCGTTCAAATAAATGCGCATATAATTATTAGCAGCTCTATTGAGACAGCCTCTGCTTTCTACTCGCAAGAAATATACTCTTGGGAACGGAAAATTGCTGTAGGTATCCTAGTTTCCCTACAGAAGCTCTTGGGTTGCTTTAAGCAACAGATAAATAAACATTATCTCTTGGGTTGCATTAAGCAACGAATAAGCAAACAATATCCCTTGGGTTTCCTCAAGCAACAATTAACTTTTCAATAAGTCCTCTGCTCTTAATCTCTTTACTCTGCTCTGATTCCTCTGTTTAACATGTGTATTTAAAGCTTATGTAAATCTCGATATGAATAGTTAGCCTGTCCCAAGTATAGGTTCATTAAGTCTATACTGAAATAGTTTAACTTTTCATATTATACCTAACTCTAGTCGTAACTCAAGGACTAACTATGTTGCCCTAGTTCGTTCGCTAGTCTCTGTCTATTTTTCTATTGTTAAAACTTTACAGACTTTTTCTTTGTTTTTTTTATCTTTTCTTTAGCTTTTATCTTTCTTTTATCTTTGCCTCACTAATATGTTCTTACCACTCCCTAAGTGTTTTATGAAGGTAATTATAGGATTCTGTGCTTAAAGTTGTCTTTCTAAAGCTTTTACAGAAAACTGCCTTTTTCGCATTATTTTATCATATTTATTAAAATATTATTTTTGATTAAATATTATTATTGAATATTTTATTATTATTTATTATTTTATTATTAAATTTTCGAAAATTAACCTTCCTTTACCTTTTTACCTTTAAAATTCACTTTTTACCCTGGTAACTTTTAATATTTCTACTTTAACCACTCTAACTTTCAGAAATTACCAAATAACCCCTTAAACACAAAAAATTTTACTTCCTTGCCCTTTTAAGGATCTAAAGCCTGTTCTTCATTGTTCTTCATCACACTCAAAGTGTTCTTCATGTTCTTCATAAATTCATCAGATTCTTTCTCTGTTTTTACCCGTTTTTCAGTCTTTTCAGCAACCGATTTTTACCATAATTCATAATAAATTATCAGCCACTAAAACCCCATCTTTTCTACATAATTTTAACACAAATTGAACTTCAATTTAAGCCCAGGGTTTCGTTTTTCCAGCTGCCCCAAGAACATGAACAATAAAGCTTGAATTTCGTCAAATTTCATCAAAATTTCACCAAATTTTCACCAAGAATCAATCATATATATGCAACCAATTTTTAGCACAGCCAAATCATAAAACATTCACACAATTCAAACACAAATAATCAAGATTAATTTGTGACACCCTACCTGATTTTGCTGCTCCTAATTCAGTTAGACTTTCAGGTGGTCCTTTAGCACTTTTTCCTCCTAAATCACATCAAGAACAACTTTAAATCCAAAAAGTCTCAACTAACCAAATCTCACTCAGCATGTTAGGAAGTGATTTCTAACCTTATACTTGCTGGAAAGTCACGTTTCTTGGCCCTCAAGTCAAGATAAGCATGATTCCTAAGGAAGAACATCAAGAAAACACATGTTTGAGCATGTTTCCTTGAAACCGAATCAAAAGAGATATGGTGCAGCCAACTCACCTTGATTCCAACCTTAATAAGTCATATGATCATGTGGAGAAAGAAGAGAGGATCATTTTGGTCGGATTGGAATTTTGATTTGAGTTTTAGTTCAGCAAAAATCAAGCTTTGAAGATTTGGAACTAAGAACTTTTCTCTCTTTTTCTCTCTTGGAAATTTCGGCCACAAGGAGAAAATGAACCAGCCTTGGGGGTTTTGGGGGTGTAGGGTGAGTTGTGATTGGTTGGCTTGGAGGTGGATTAAAATAATATTAAAATATCTCAGGTGTATAACTACTAAAACTAGGTGTATCGGAACACTTGTGTCTCTAAAAATTATTTTCTGAGCTACTAGCATAAATGACACTAGTAACATATTTATTATGAGAATAAAACATATATGTTGAGGCCTTAGCATTGCTAAAGTCATCAGAGAGTGCTGTTGCTAAACTGCACCAGTAAATTGTGAACCCGGTTAAACCGATTTTCTGTTTTTAACTAAAACTCACCAGTTAACCTTATAATATTATTTAAGCAGCTTCTAATACTAATATAATGATAATATTACCCTATTATCTCTCTTCTCTCATGAATCAAGTCCGGTTCGTCAAACTGAGACTATTTACGAAAAAGCGGATCAAAACTCCTAACTGATACGGTTCAAAAACTATGTTCTTCGTGACTGCGTTATCGAGCTTGCCTCGGAAAAAGTTCTAGCTTAAAGATGCCATAATGACAATGAGGATTGAAATACATGATGATATATCAGAGGTTCTCCCCTTACCAATCCTCCGGAGAAATCCGTACTTTCAGAAAAGATCTCGCATACTCGAAAATCAGGGTTGTTACAGCAATTTTGATGGTTGAAAATGATATGATGATGTTGCACGATTGTATTGATTAGAAACATGGTTTATTATGATAGATGTGAAGTTGAGGTTGATGAAATGGAAAATTTGAATGTGGTTTGATGATAAGTGCTATACAATTGATGTTGAGGTTGAGAACAGTGAAATGTGAAGGAAAATGGGGGTAATGTTGGTGTATTATGACCCAAAAAGGTTAATTTTGATGAAAAAGGGAGTTTTGAATGGTTTGGTATGGTGTGGAATGTGTATGGTAAGAAATTGTGCAAATTGTGATTTTAGGTAAAAGTTGGTTTTTGGTGAACTTTGTTTGATCATAACTTTTGCCTCAATTTTCAAAATTGGTTGAAATTTGTCTAAAATTAAAGTCCTTTAAAAACCCTTTTAATCGATATAAATTTTGCAAAATTTAAAATTTTGTAGAGGGAATTATGATCAGTCAAAGTTGGTGTAAGAAATCTAAAATTCTGCAAAATTGCAGAATTTTGTTGACCTGTGCACACGCATAGACCTCTGCGTCCGTGCACGCAAAGGCAGAAAATCTGCTCGCGGCGCTAGCATAACTTGTGTGCACAAACACCAAAGGAAAATTGCAACCTGTGCGTACGCACAGGCTTGTGCAGACACACACGTTGGGGAAGCTAATTTGTTGGGGGCACTGGCACAGGTTGTGCGAGTGAACAGACTTTGTAAACTTTGACAACTGTGCGTACGCACACCCCTGTGCATACGCACACATTTTAAAACTCTCCAGAGCGTGCACGTGCACACCCTTGTGTGGTCGCACATGCCCTGTTTCTCAAAATTTTATTTGTTTTCAACTATTCTATCTTTCCAACTAGGTTGTAAGCTTCTCTAAAACTATTCTTAGACTCTTGGGCCTAGTTTTAGACTTTTGAAACATTGGAAAAGAATGTAGGGATATTAAATGATATTATTTGGAAAACTTAGAAAATGGAGGCCTAGGTTTCTGGCGTGCTGAGGAATGATGAGTTATTGAGGTGTGGAAACTGCGATATGAATGGACAGTGGTTGAGATGAGTCGGGGACTCAAATTGAGATGATGGATCTATATATACTGAAAATGTTTTCTGAAAACCACTGATGTATTGTTTTTACTGAGATTATGAGACATTATGTGCCCGGTAGGGACAGCGGTTGGATCCCGACTGTCGAGATAGCAGCGGCGGCATAAGGGCGGTGGTTCGTCCCGCTTACATTGAGATGTAAGGTCTGTGACAAGAGTATCCCGCTTGAATCCCTTCAGATACATAGAGCATGCAGGTGCCGGTACCTCGACAGTGATCCGAGCACTATGTCTCGAGGGTTCCCATATGAGAATTTCGAAGGGCGACGTCTCCATGGAGATGTGTCGGGTTGGCAGTTGAACCGACAATGTGATATCACAGCCAGTAGGGCAAGCATTCATCATATGCATTTTCTATCTATTTGTATGCTTTGTCTACTTGTAATGGCTTGCCTATTTGTATAACATGCCTAATTGCTATTTGAATTAATTGTCTTATATGTCAATACATGATGTTTACTTGCATTGTATATTATCTGTGTTTCTACTAGGATTGAGGAGGTTCAGAAGGCGGTGGCGATGGAGATGGGATCGCATGGAGGATAGGTTGGTGAAGGCTGTGGGACAGCGGTGCTTGGTTAGAGTAAAAGTCCCCTAAGATAGATAACCCGTTTTATTTAAGTTAACGTTGGTATATTTATGCTTATTTGTTTTAGATGGTTTTAAGTTGAATCTTGTGATGGATATGGAGCTTAGGATTGCCTTTGGCGTCCCGGGGTCTTATATCCTACATCATTAAGCACTGTTACCATACTGAGAACCTCCGGTTCTCATACCATATTTCTGTTGTATTTTTCAGATGCAGGTCGCAACCCACCTCGGTGAGTTGTTTTGGATGGTGACAGAAGCGGAGGATCTTGGATTCTTTTGGAGTCTTTTTGGTTTATGTTGTTTATACATCTCTCCTTTTGTATTTTGTCTTTTCCTAGAGGCTTGTATCATGAGAGAAAAACTTGTATAAGCTGTTTTCAAATTGTCAGGTTTCTGTATGGTCTGTATATGGCTAGCCAGCTTAAACTTCACGAGTCGTGGCTAGTTCCTTATGATATTACACTAATATACTATTATCGTGTTTATATCACATCTGTTTCTTGTACCTTAAGATAGTAGTTTTGTTAGTATGTTTTGCGCTTTTGAAATCCTGTTTTGAGCTATATCTTTCATCGGGCTTCTAGATTATATTTTTCCTTCTAAATATACATTATGTATGAGCTTAGAACTGTCGTAATCTCTGATTAACCTTGCTTTACGATGCGGGGTAAAGCTTATGCTAATTAGGGTGTTACATTTAGTTGTATCAGAGTGGTTCATCCTCGTAAGCCTGATGGATAGACCGATTGTGCTTCATTGCATACTCTGTGTGTCTTTTCTTTGATGCTATTAGGTTATCTGTTTGATATTGAATGGTTATCTATTTGATATATGCATAGAATGCTTGTTTGTGAGTTCCTGTTTGGGATAATTGAAGCACTAGACTTTTGATATTGAGACTGATCACCATTATATTGACCATTTGGTGTAGACAGGAACCCTACATGGCCACTTGAGGACGAGGTCGAACATGTACACGAGAAAGTTGGAATGAGCAACCAGCTAACAATCATGCCGAATTCATGGCGGCAATGGTGAATCTCGCTAATACCATGGAAGCTAATACTGCTGCGACTCTGCAAGCTGTGTAGAGATTGGGCCAACCGGCCGGGAATGGAAATGGCTATGGGAATGGCGAAGGGAACGCTAACGATAATGCTAAGGGAAATGGCAATAACGCTAGAGGAGTTCCGATGACCATGGCGACATTCCTCAAGGTTCATTGATGAGCGGATATTTTATACGCTTTTTGGGGGTAATTTCATGTAGATTTTAGCATGTTTTAATTAGTTTTTAGTAGAATAATATTAGTTTTTAGGCAAAAATCATATTTCTGGACTTTACTATGAGTTTGTGTGTTTTTCTGTGATTTCAGGTATTTTCTGGCTGAAATTGAGGGAGCTGAGCAAAAAACTGAGTTAGGCTGAAAAAGGACTGCTGATGCTGTTGGATCCTGACCTCCCTGCACTCGAAATGGATTTTCTGGAGCTACATGAGTCTAATTGGCGCGCTCTCAACGGCGTTGGAAAGTAGACATCCAGGGCTTTCCAGCAATATATAATAGTCCATATTTTGCGCGAAGAAAGATGACGTAACTTGGCGTTGAACGCCAAGTACATGCTGCTGTCTGGAGTTAAACGCCAGAAAAACGTCAT
>NC_029774.3:62986541-62987284 GCF_000817695.3 Arachis duranensis | reverse complement strand
AGGACAAAGCATCTCCAAAACTCCAACATATTTCTCATTACTGCTTAACAAGTAACGCTATTATTCTCTCTTATTTTTCTTACGATTTTAAATATTTTGACTTCTTAAAATTAAATCCAAATAACCTTATTGACCTTCTGACTAAGATTCATAAAATAAACATTGATTGCTTCAAACCGATAATCTCCGTGGGATCGACCCTTACTCACGTAAGGTATTACTTGGACGACCCAGTGTACTTGCTGGTTAGTTGTGCGGATTACAAATTCGTGCACCAAGTTTTTGGTGCCGTTGCCGGGGATTGTTGAGTTTGAACAATTGAAGGCTTATTTTATTTCTTAGATTAGGAATAATTTATTTTTGTTGTTATAGAGTCATTAAATTTTGATAGGATAGTCTCTTTTCAAAAATTTCTTTTCAAAAATATTATTTTTCTTAATTAGTTGTTAATTTTTCGTGAGTTTAGTGTTTTATTTTAAGTTTGGTGTTAATTGCATATTTTATATTTTCTTTAAAATTTTCGTGTTAGTGTTCTTGGTTCTTCCTTGATCTTTAAGTTGTTCTTGTCCATTTTTCTTGATTGATCTTTAGTTTTTCTTGTTTTGTGTCTTTTCTTGTTTCTCTTGTGGTTTTTCAAACAGTAACTTTCAAAAATTTTTACTTATATCCATTTTTAAAATTAACTCTGAAGTTGCTGCCCATTTTGCTGGAGCTTTAGTAGTTGTTCTTCATAATTGGGTATC
>NC_029774.3:62984823-62985323 GCF_000817695.3 Arachis duranensis | reverse complement strand
TGGCGTTCAACGCCAGAAACAAGCATGAGTCCGGCGTTGAACGCCCAAAGGGAGCACAGTTCTGGCGTTCAGACGCTAGTAACAGATAAGGAGTTAGCGTCTAACGCCACTCCAGCTTCCACCCCTGGCATTCAAACGCCAGTGGGGATCAGTCACATACAAGTGCTGATAACAACCCTTCTAAAAAGGCTTTCCAACCCACTTCTATAGGTAATAAACCTGCAGCAACTAAGGTTGAGGAATACAAAGCCAAAATGCCTTATCCTCAAAAACTCTGCCAAGCGGATCAGGATAAGCAATTTTCCCGCTTTGCAGACTATCTCAGGACTCTTGAAATAAAGATTCCGTTTGCAGAAGCACATGAGCAAATACCCTCTTATGCTAAGTTCATGAAAGAGATCTTAAGTCATAAGAAGGATTGGAGGGAAACTGAAAAAGTTTACCTCACTGAAGAATGCAGTGCAGTTATCCTAAAAAGCTTACCTGAGAAGCTTAAGGAT
>NC_029774.3:62983460-62984314 GCF_000817695.3 Arachis duranensis | reverse complement strand
TCCCTCAAGAAGAGGAGAAACCTCCAAAACCCGAACTCAAACCATTACCACCATCCCTGAGATATGCCTTTCTGGAAGAAGGTGATACCTATCCTGTAATTATAAGCTCTACCTTAGAGCCACAGGAAGAGGAAGCACTAATTCAAGTGCTAAGGACACACAAGACAGCTCTTGGGTAGTCCATCAATGATCTTAAGGGCATTAGCCCAGCCAGGTGCATGCACAAGATCTTACTGGAGGATGACGCCAAGCCAGTGGTTCAACCACAAAGGCGGCTGAATCCAGCCATGAAAGAAGTGGTGCAGAAAGAGGTCACTAAATTACTAGAGGCTGGGATTATTTATCCTATTTCTGACAGCCCCTGGGTGAGCCATGTCCAAGTTGTCCCTAAGAAAGGTGGCATGACAGTGGTTCATAATGAAAAAAATGAACTGGTTCCTACAAGAACAGTTACAGGGTGGCGTATGTGTATTGATTATAGAAGGCTCAATACAGCCACCAGAAAGGATCATTTTCCTTTACCATTCATAGACCAGATGCTAGAAAGACTAGCAGGTCATGAATACTACTTCTTCCTGGATGGATATTCAGGTTATAATCAAATTGCAGTAGATCCCCAGGATCAAGAGAAAACGGCATTCACATGTCCATCTGGAGTATTTGCATACAGAAGGATGCCATTTGGCCTATGCAATGCACCTGCAACCTTTCAGGGTGCATGCTCTCAATTTCTCTGATATGGTGGAAAAATTCCTGGAAGTCTTCATGGATGACTTTTCAGTATTTGGAGACTCATTCAGCTCCTGTCTTAACCACTTAGCACTTGTTCTGAAAAGATGCCAAGAGACCAACCT
>NC_029774.3:62980811-62981852 GCF_000817695.3 Arachis duranensis | reverse complement strand
TATGGAGTTAGCCACAGGGTGGCCACCCCATATCACCCACATACTAATGGGCAAGCTGAAGTCTCAAATAGAGAACTCAAAAGAATCCTGGAACGGACTGTAATTAACCGTAGAAGGGATTGGGCAAGAAGCTTGGATGATGCTCTGTGGGCATACATAACAGCATTCAAGACCCCTATTGGGACCTCTCCATACCAGCTTGTGTATGGAAAGGCATGTCACTTGCCAGTGGAACTGGAACACAAGGCCTACTGGGCAACCAGATTCCTAAACCTTGATGCCAAGTTAGCTGGAGAAAAACGATTGCTCCAGTTAAATGAGCTAGAGGAATTTAGACTCAATGCTTTCGAGAATGCAAAAATTTACAAGGAGAAAGCAAAAAGATGGCATGATAAGAAATTGTCATTCAGAGTCTTTGAGCCAGGGCAAAAAGTTCTGCTATTTAATTCTAGGCTCAAATTATTCCCTAGGAAATTAAAATCCCGGTGGAGAGCTTCAGGATAATGAATCTAACAAAAAGTTCATTGTTAATGGACAAAGAGTTAAGCATTATCTTGAAGGTAATTTTGAGCAAGTGTGCTCAAAACTGAGACTTAATTAAAGCTCAGTAATAGTCCAGCTAATGACATTAAAGAAGCGCTTGCTAGGAGGCAACCCAGCCAAATCACAAAATTTAATTTTATTTGTTCTTTTTTCTAATTGATCAAGTTTTACAGGTAGATGCCAGAGTATCTTCAAAAGGTGAAGTAACAATTGATTGAAGTCACAGGGTTACAGGGAAATTTGGAAAGCTTACTGGCATCAAAAAGCCAGTAAGAAACGTTTTGGGCATTGAACGCCCAAAAGAAGCACCTACTGGGCGTTCAACGCCAGTAAGGGTAGCCATCTGGGCGTTGAACGCCAGAAAGGAGCATCTTCTGGGCATTAAACGCCAGAAAGAAGCACCTTCTGGGCGTTCAATGCCAGATTGTTAGCATCCTGGGCGTTCAGAAAAACGCCAGTGACAAAGGACCTCCTGGCGTTCAACGCCAGAAAGAAGCA
>NC_029774.3:62977746-62979621 GCF_000817695.3 Arachis duranensis | reverse complement strand
TATTTTCGAAAATTTCCCACCCCCTCCCTGTATATTGAATTCGGCGCCCCTCTTCTCATCACCATCAAACACTTGCTCTCCTCCTATCCCTCTCCTTTCTCCTCTTTTGCTTGAGGACAAGCAAAGCTCTAAGTTTGGTGTGTTTATCCGTGATCACAAAAACATACCCACTAAAGATCATGGCTCTTAAAGGAAAACAACCCAACCCAAGAGGCAAGAAAGAGAACACTCCAAAGCCACTTTGGAATCAAGGGAAATTCTTAACTAAAGAACATTCAGGCCATTACTACAAGATAATGAGTCACAGATCAGTGATCCCGGAAGTCAAATTTGATCTGAAAGAAGATGAATATCTGGAGATCCAAGAGCAAATTTGAAACAGGAACTGGGAAATTCTGGCCAATCCTGAAACGAAAGTGGGAAAGAACATGGTTCAGGAGTTCTATGCTAATCTATGGCAGACAGACCGGCAAAGAATAATTGGAGCTGCTCTCTATGACCATCGGACCTTAGTCAGAGGAAAGATCGTTCATACCCATCCTGACAAGATCAGGGAGGTATTTAAGCTTCCCCAACTGAAAGATGACCCAGACTCCTTTAATAGGAGAATGATGAGGGTAAATAAAGGTCTGGACAAGATTCTAGAGGATATATGCATCTCTGAAGCCAGGTGGACCACCAGCACGACTGGCATCCCAAATCAACTCAAAAGAGAAGATCTAAAACCAGTAGCCAGAGGCTACTCAAAAGAGAAGATCTAAAACCAGCAGCTAGAGGCTGGCTAGATTTCATAGGGCGTTCCATATTGCCCACCAGCAACCGTTTTGAAGTTACTGTTAAAAGAGCAGTAATGATTCACTGCATCATGTTGGGAAAAGAAGTAGAAGTCGATCAGCTGATCTCATGTGAGCTATACAAAATAGCAAATAGGAATTCCAAGGATGCCAGATTGGCCTATCCAAGCTTAATTTCTATGCTCTGCAAAGATGCTGGAGTGAAGATGGGAATAACATAATATATCCCAGTTGAGAGGCCAATCACTGGAATATCAATCGTCAGACAACAGCAACAAGATGATTCAACCAAGAGGAGAGCACAGGAAGCCCTCCCAGAACTGCCTCAATTCGAATATTGGGAACATCTTGAGGCTTCTATTTCCAAATTGCAAGAAGCTATGGATCAATTAAAGGAAGAACAAAACAATCAAAGTAGCATGCTTTACAAACTGCTTAAGAAACAGGAAGAGCAAGGGCGTGATCTAAGGGAGCTGAAGCGCCAAAAATTAATCATTGAAAAGCACCCCACAGATTAGAGGAACATCTACTCCTCAAAACAAAAGGTTGTTGAGCTCCAATTTTTCTGCTTTAACTTAGTGATAGTGTTATTATAGAAGTTTACCTTAGGAGATATATAGTAGTAGTAGTTAGTATATCTATTTTGATTTTATTTCCAATTAAGCTATAATTTATTTTTCTCATCATCATCAGACATGAATAAAGTAGTAGAATTTTTTTAGAATAAAGAAGTAATCTATATTTTTCGAGTTCTTAATAATAAAAATTATAATTAATTATGTGTGGTGGTAATACTTTTTGTTCTCTGAATGAATTCTTGAACAGTGCATAACTTGTACTTTGAATTTGATGAATATTGGCCCCTGAAAGAATGAGGAACACGAAAAATATTATTGATGATCTGAAAAATCATGAGCATTGATTCTTGAAGCAAGAGAAAGCAGTCAAAAAAAAAATTTGAATCAAAAGGAATAAAAGCCAAACAGCCCTTAAAACCAAAAGGCAAGGGTGAAAAGGATCCAAGGCTTTGAGCATCAGTGGATAGGAGGGCCCAAGGAAATAAAATCCAGGCCTAAGCGGC
>NC_029774.3:62974030-62974513 GCF_000817695.3 Arachis duranensis | reverse complement strand
AATTACATGGGTGAACCTTATGGAAACACCTATAACCCATCATGGAGAAATCATCCAAATTTTTCCTGGAAGGATCAACAAAAGCCTCAACAAGGCTTTAACAATGGTGGACGCAATAGGCTGAGCAATAACAAGCCATAACCATCATCTTCTCAGCAACAGACAGAGAATTCTGAACAAAACACTTCTAATTTAGCCAATATAGTCTCTGATCTGTCAAAGGCCACTTTCAGTTTCATGAATGAAACAAGATCCTCCATTAGAAATCTGGAGGCACAAGTGGGCCAGCTGAGTAAGAAAGTCATTGAAACTCTTCCCAGTATTCTCCCAAGCAATACAGAAGAGAATCCAAAAGGAGAGTGCAAGGCCATTGATTTAATCAAAGTGGCCGAATGCACTAAGGAGGAAGAGGACGAAAATCCTAGTGAGGAAGACCTCCTGGGACGTCCTTCAAGCAAGAAGGAGTTTCCTATTAAGGATCCA
>NC_029774.3:62971041-62971533 GCF_000817695.3 Arachis duranensis | reverse complement strand
GGCTAGCTTTTCCTCACCTTATTTGCCATCTATGCTACTCAGCTGGAGTCATCATAGAAGGAGATACCCCCATTGAAGAAGACAAGCACATCACTAAGAAAAAGATGGAGCAAGCAAGAGAAGCTCCTCACGGCCCTCAAGAAGTCCATGAGGAAGCTCATCATCAACAAATTCCTGAGATGCCTCAAGGAATGCACTTTCCTTCCAACAACTATTGGGAGCAACTCAATACCTCCTTAGAAGATTTGAGCCATAATGTGGAACAATTAAGGGTGGAACATCATGAGCACTCCATCATTCTCCAAGAAATAAGAGAAGACCAAAGAGCAATGAAGGAGGAGCAACAAAGGCAAGGAAGGGACATAGAAGAGCTTAAGGACATTGTTGGACCTTCAAGAAGATGACGCCACTAAAGGTGGATTCATTCCTTGTTCTTTATGTTTTCGGTTTTTAGTATTGTGTTTATCTATGTTTTGTGTCTCTACTTCATGA
>NC_029774.3:62969471-62970879 GCF_000817695.3 Arachis duranensis | reverse complement strand
TTGAATTTAATTTAATTATATTGATGTGGTGACAATACTTTTTGTTTTCTGAATGAATGATTGTTGAACAGTGCATATTTTTGATCTTGTTGTTTATGAGTGTTAAAATTGTTGGCTCTTGAAAGAATGATGAACAAAGAGAAATGTTATTGATGATCTGAAAAATCATGAAATTGATTCTTGAAGCAAGAAAAAGCAGTGAAAAAGAAAACTTGTGCGAAAAAAAAAATTTGGCGAAAAAATTAGAAAGAAAAAAGAAGGAGCAATAGAAAAAGCCAATAGCCCTTAAAACCAAAAGGCAAGGGTAAAAAGGATCCAAGGCTTTGAGCATCAATGGATAGGAGGGCCTAAGGAAATTAAATCCAGGCCTAAGTGGCTAAATCAAGCTGTCCCTAACCATGTGCTTGTGTCATGAAGGTCCAAGTGAAAAGCTTGAGACTGAGTGGTTAAAGTCGTGATCCAAAGCAAAAGAGTGTGCTTAAGAGCTCTGGACACCACTAACTGGGGACTCTAGCAAAGCTGAGTCACAATCTGAAAAGGTTCACCCAGTCATGTGTCTGTGGCATTTGTGTATCCGGTGGTAATACTGGAAAACAAAGTGCTTAGGGTCACGGCCAAGACTCATAAAGTAGCTGTGTTCAAGAATTAATGTACTGAACTAGGAGAATCAATAACACTATCTAAAATTCTAAGTTCCTATAGATGCCAATCATTTTGCACTTCAAAGGAAAAAGTGAGATGCCAAAACTGTTCAGAAGCAAAAAGCTACAAGTCCCGCTCATCTAATTATAATTAATATTCATTGGTATTCTGGAATTTATAGTATATTCTCTTCTTTTTATCCCAATTGATTTTCAGTTGCTTGGGGATAAGCAACAATTTAAGTTTGGTGTTGTGATGAGCGGATAATTTATACGCTTTTTGGCATTGTTTTTAGGTAGTTTTTAGTAAGTTTGAGCTACTTTTAGGGATGTTTTCATTAGCTTTTATGTTAAATTCACATTTCTGGACTATACTATGAGTTTGTGTGTTTTTCTGTGATTTCAGGTAATTTCTGGCTGAAATTGAGGGACTTGAGCAAAACTCTGAAAAAGGCTGACAAAAGGACTACTGATGCTGTTGGAATCTGACCTCCCTACACTCGAAATGGATTTTCTGGAGCTACAGAACTCCAATTGGCGCGCTCTCAATGGCGTTGGAAAGTAGACATCCAGAGCTTTCCATCAATATATAATAGTCCATACTTTATTCGAAGAAAGACGACGTAACTTGGCATTGAACGCCAAGTACAAGCTGCTGTCTGGAGTTAAACGCCAGAAAAACGTCATGATCCGGAGTTGAACGCCCAAAACACGTCATAACTCGGAGTTCAACTCCAAGAAAAGTCTCAGCTCGTGGATAGATCAAG
>NC_029774.3:62966718-62968377 GCF_000817695.3 Arachis duranensis | reverse complement strand
AGTGTTATTATGGAAATTTACCTTAGGAGATATATAGTGGTAGTAGTAGTATTAATTAGTATATCTATTTTGATTTTATTTCCAATTAAGCTATAATTTATTTTTCTCATCATCATCAGGCATGAATAAAGGAGTAAATTTTTTTTAGAATAAAGAAGTAATCTATATTTTTCGAGTTCTTAATAATAAAAAATTATAATTAATTATGTGTGGTGGCAATACTTTTTGTTCGCTGAATGAATGCTTGAACAGTGCATAACTTGTACTTTGAATTTGATGAATATTGGCTCCTGAAAGAATGAGGAACACGAAAAATATTATTGATGATCTGAAAAATCATGAAATTGATTCTTGAAGCAAGAAAAAGCAGTCCATTCAAAAAAAAAAAAGAGCAGTAGAAAAAGCCAATAGTTCTTAAAACCAAAAGGCAAGGGTAAAAAGGATCCAAGGCTTTGAGCATCAGTGGATAGGAGGGCCCAAGGAAATAGTTCCAGGCCTAAGCGGCTAAACCAAGCTGTCCCTAACCATGTGCTTGTGGCATGCAGGTCCAAGTTACAAACTTGAGACTGAGTAGTTAAAGTCGTGATCCAAGGCAAAAAGAGTGTGCTCAAGAGATCTGGACACCTCTGACTGGGGACTCTAGCAAAGCTAAGTCACAATCTGAAAAAGGTTCACCTAGTCATGTGTCTGTGGCATTTATGTATCTGGTGGTAATACTGGAAAACAAAGTGCTTAGGGCCACAGCCAAGACTCATAAAATAACTGTGTTCAAGAATCAACATACTACACTAGGAGAATCAATAATACTATCTGAATTCTGAGTTCCTATGGATGCCAATCATTCTGAAATTCAAAGGATAAAGGGAGATGCCAAAACTGTTCAGAAACAAAAAGCTACAAGCCCCGCTCATCTAATAAGAATCTGAGCTTCATTTAAAACTCTAAAATATTATTACTTCTTAATTTTTGTTAAAACCTATTTTATTTATCTAGTTGCTTGAGGACAAGCAACAGTTTAAGTTTGGTGTTGTGATGAGCGGATATTTTATACGCTTTTTGGGGGTAATTTCATGTACATTTTAGCATGTTTTAATTAGTTTTTAGTAGAATAATATTAGTTTTTAGGCAAAAATTATATTTCTGGACTTTACTATGAGTATGTGTGTTTTTCTGTGATTTCAGGTATTTTCTGGCTGAAATTGAGGGAGCTGAGCAAAAATCTGAGTTAGGCTAAAAAAGGACTGCGGATGTTGTTGGATCCTGACCTCCCTACACTCGGAATGGATTTTCTGGAGCTACAGGAGTCCAATTGGCGCGCTCTCCTGCACTCGAAATGGATTTTCTGGAGCTACAGGAGTCCAATTGGCGCGCTCTCAACGGCGTTGGAAAGTAGACATCCAGGGCTTTCCAGCAATATATAATAGTCCATATTTTGCGCGAATAAAGACGACGTAACTTGGCGTTGAACGCCCAGTACATGCTGCTGTCTGGAGTTAAACGCCAGAAAAACGTCATAATCCGGAGTTGAACGCCCAAAACACGTTATAACTTGGAGTTCAACTCCAAGAAAGACTTCAACTCGTGGATAGCTTTAGTCCCAGCCCCAGCACACACCAAGTGGGCCCCAGAAGTGGATTTCTGCACCAATTATCTTAGTTT
>NC_029774.3:62951951-62966492 GCF_000817695.3 Arachis duranensis | reverse complement strand
TGAGGATCCGGAAAGTCTAAACCTTGTCTGTGGTATTCCGAGTAGGATTCTGGGATTGAATGGCTGTGACGAGCTTCAAACTTCTGAAGGCTGGGCGTTAGTGATAGATGCAAAAGAATCAATGGATTCTATTCCAACCTGATTGAGAACCAACAGATGAGTAGCCGTGCTGTGACAGAGCATAGGAACGTTTTCACTGAGAGGATGGGAAGTAGCCATTGACAACGGTGACACCCTACATAGAGCTTGCCATGGAAGGAACAATGCGTGTAGGAAGAGGACTTCAAGGAAAAGTAGAAATTCAAAGGACAAAGCATCTCCAAAACTCCAACATATTTCTCATTACTGCACACCAAGTATCGATTTGATTCTCTTTTATTTTTCCAATAATTTTAAATACTTTGACTTCTTACAATTAAATCCAAATAATCTTATTGGCATCCTGACTAAGATTCATAAAATAAACATTGATTGCTTCAAACCGATAATCTCCGTGGGATCGACCCTTACTCACGTAAGGTATTACTTGGACGACCCAGTGCACTTGCTGGTTAGTTGTGCGGATTACAAATTCGTGCACCATTCATCCGCCAACTTTCTGAGTATCCACTAATCCTACTGAAGGGGATCACTGGTTCCAGGCCATGGAGCATGCTTTACAGGCGCAACATGTTCCCCTCAATCAATATGTCAAGTTTGCCTCTTATCAGCTAGCGGGAGAGGCCCAGCCCTGGTTGCAAGCAGAGTATCGCTTGCTACAACTTCAGAACGCCGACATTCCGTGGGAGGTGTTCCGAACAGCCTTTTATAAGAAGTACTTTCCTGAGTCTGCAAGGGAAGCAAAGGAGATGGAACTGATGCAGCTGAATCAGGGTTCCCTATCTGTGGCGGAATACACAAGCAAGTTTGAGAAAGTCTGTAGGTTTTCTAGGGTATGTCAGGGTGCCTAGAGACTTATGAGAGTCAGAAGTGTATTAAATAACAAAGGGGGCTAAAGGAAAACATTATGACTACTGTGGCTCCTATGGAGATCCGTGTCTTCTCCGACTTAGTGAACAAGGCAAGAGTGGTGGAAGAGTATGCCAAGACCGTGGTGGCGTCCAAGGATACTCATGGAGGGAGCTCTAGTCAGGGGCGTGGCAAGTATTTTCATCCGAGAGGACAAAGCTTCAAGAGAGGAGGATATGCGCCTCAAGGGAAAGGAGGCTTTAGGAAGAACACCCATGATCAGGTTTAGTGTGGCAAAGGGAGAGGAAATTAGAGTAAGAGTTCTCCGGATTTAGCTTGTGATCGTTGTGGACGTTTTCATCCTTATGACTCTTGCAAGATTGGTATAGGTGGGTGCTTCAACTGTGGCTTGCCTAGTCATTTTGCAAGGGATTGCACACATGGGAAGAACCCAAGTGCGGGTCAGAATTAGCACCAGGGGCGAGTTTTTGCTGTGAATGCCAAGGATGCTTCCAAGGCAGATCCATTGATGAAAGGTATATGTCTAATTGGTGATAAATCCTTAGTGGCATTATATGATACTGGAGCATCGTATTAGTTTATCTCATTTGCTAAAGTTGAGGAATTAGTCTTGAAAGTGTCAGAGTTACCTTTTAATCTGCATGAACATACTCGGCATTAGACAATTATGACTAGGTTAGGTTGTAGACAAGTAGGTTTCAAGCTTGAGGGTAGAGACTTTGTGCATGACTTGATGTGTTATCCGATGGTTGGATTGGAGATGATTTTGGTGTTTGATTGGTTGTCAAAGAATCGGGTTTTGTTGGATTGCTTTGAACGGACTATTCAGTTTATGCTGGAAGAAGAGAATGGAGCAGTGGTAGCTACGGGGTATTTCCTGAACTCTGTAATGGTGCATTGTAGTGGAAAAGAGTGTCAGGGTTATATTCTGTTGGCTGCTGATGCGTTGGGTGATGCCCAGGACTTGGATTAGATACCGGTGGTTAGAGATTTCCCTGAGGTATTCCCGGAAGATTTCCCTGAGTTCCCACCTCAAAGGAAAATTGATTTTGCGATTGAATTGGTGCCGGGAGCCAGACCAGTGTCGATTGTGCCGTATAGAATGGCTCCGATAAAGCTGGCCGAGTTAAAAACTCAGTTGGAAGAGCTTCTGAACAAGAGGTTCATTCGACCGAGTGTGTCACCGTGGGGAGTGCCGGTTTTATTGGTAAAGAAGAAGGATGGAGGAATGTGACTGTGTGTGGATAACCGACAACTGAACAAAGTAACTATGAAGAATAAGTTCCCGCTGCCAAGAATAGATGACTTGATGGATCATCTGCAAGGAGCTGGAGTATTTTCCAAGATTGACTTGAGATCTTGTTACCATCAGATAAGGGTGAAGGAGGATGATATTCCTAAGACTGCGTTTAGGTCGCGTTATGGACACTACCAGTTTGCGGTAATGTCCTTTGGGTTAACGAACGCACCTACTATTTTCATGGATTACATGGTAGTCTTCATAGACGACATCTTAGTTTACTCCAAGACGGCAAAGGAACATAAGGAGCATTTGAGGATTGTGCTGCAAATCCTAAAAAAGCGAAAATTGTATGCTAAGTTGTCAAAGTGTGAATTCCAGAAGGAGGAAGTGAAATTTCTAGGTCATGTGGTGAGCAAGGGAGGTATAGCGGTAGATCCTTCTAAGGTAGAAGTGGTGATGGAATGGGAAAGACCGACGACGGTAATGGAAGTTAGGAGTTTCTTGGGGTTAGCTAGATATTACTGGAGATTTATCGAAAGATTTTCCCAGATTGCACTACAGATGACCAGGTTGACAAGAAAAGAAGTGCCTTTTGTTTGGACGTTGGAGTGTGAAGAGAGTTTTCAGACCTTGAAGCAGAAGCTAACTTCAGCACCTGTTTTGATTTTATCGGAACCGCATGAACCGTTTGAAGTGTATTGTGATGCTTCTTTGAAGGGTTTGGTTTGTGTGTTAATGCAACACCAGAATATGGTGGCTTACGCATCACGTCAGCTAAGATTGCATGAGGTGAATTACCACACTCATGACTTTGAATTAGCAGCGATTGTGTTTGCCTTGAAGATTTGGAGACACCACTTGTACGGAGTAAAGTTTAGTGTCTTTTCTGATCATAAGAGTCTCAAGTGCATCTTTGATCAGAAAGTGCTAAATATGTGCCAGAGAAGGTGGATGGAGTTGCTTAAAGATAATGATTTCGAGTTGAGTTATCACCCTTTGAGTCGGAAGTCCTTAATGATTGCTTGGATGAGAATCAAGGAAGAGGAGTTTGTGGATAAGTTCGTGGATCTTAAGCTGGATATCGATGAAGTTGCAGGAAGGGTTCGTTTGAACTAGCTACAGATCTCAAGCATGTTTAAGACAGAGATTCAAAGGGCTCAACAAGATGAGTAGAAGCTTTAGTAATTGTTTCAACCAGTTGGTGAGAATAGGCGTGAAGAATTCACTAAGGATGGTTAAGGATTATGGAGATACAAGGGAAGGAACTGTATACCGGAGGTCGGAAGTTTGAGACAAGATTTGTTGTTGAAAGCTCACAACAGTGGATTTTCCATTCATCCTGGAAGCACGAAGATGTATTATGACTTAAAGAAGATGTTCTTGTGGCCTGGAATGAAAGGTGATGTAGCAACAATGGTATCCAAGTGCCTAACGTGTTAGAAAGTGAAGATAGAGCATCAAAAGCCGTCGGGAATGTTACAACCACTTGAGATTTCTCAGTGGAAGTGGGAAGGAATTGCAATGGATTTTGTGACCGGTTTACCGAGGACTAGGACGGGATTTGATGCGGTTTGGGTGATCGTAGATCGCTTAACCAAATCCGATCATTTTTTGCCTATCCGAGTAAACTATTCTATGGAGGAGTTGGAAAGATTGTTGACAGCAAGGATTCTTGCATGGTTTGGAGTCAATCAAAACAAACATCAATTCGTTGGTAGCATAGTCCAAACCAATAATGAATTCTCAAGATCAAATAATAATTTCGAATCACATATAAATCGAGAGTATTTAAACCTCGGGTCGTTCTCCCTAGGAATGCAATCGAAGTGTTATACGCTTTTGGTTGTATGGATAAAGAAGGGGTTTTTAAAAGCAAGAAATGAAGATTTAAAGAACTAAGTAATAAAAGAACAAAGAGATAATCAAAATTAGTAATTAATGCAAGTAGAAAGGAAACAAAATCAAAACTAGTGAAAATGCATAAAAGAAGCCTTGACTTGGGAGTGAGGATCCAAGGAATCCTATCATCGCCATAACCACAACTATGGTAATTATCATGAGTCAATCTCGCCTAGTCAACCCCAACCATCGAGGAGTAAGTCAAGCAAGCATAATTGACCTCAATCCATAAGTCCTAACCAACTTACCAAACTAGTTGATAAAAGGCCAGCGTCAATGGAAACCAGAATCAACTAACTACCCAAGAACTACCACTAAATGTCAGACATTCAGACTCTAGTATCCTAGGAATTCAAACCACAAGCCAATGTGTGAAAATCTACTCAAGATCTAAAGTTAGAATTTTTACAAAAACCTTGTGTGCATAAAACAAAAACATGGAAATTTGCAAAGTAAATAGAAAGCCATAACCAACTATGCACAAAATCAACAATAAACATCCAAACAAACATAAAGAAAGAATGAAACATTAAATTCATCAATCAAAACTTCAAGAAACTCAAAATTGCAATTACAAATAAAGTAACTTGAACCAAAGGAAATGAAAATAAAGACAATGTAATTAAAGTGAAATTAAAGAGTACTTACAATTAAAGATGATCAAAATCCAAAATTAAGCTTGCTATAAAATGCTACATGAGAATGGAAAATGAAACCCTAAGAGAGATGGAGTTTAGAGACTCATGTCATCAGAGAATACAAAGTTCAGATCTAAAATGTCATGAGGTGCAAAATAAATCACTAAAAGTTGTTTAAATACTAAACTAGTAACCTAGGTTTACAAAAAATGAGTAAACTGAGATAGATAGTGCAGAAATTCACTTCTGGGGCCCACTTGGTGTGTGTTGGGCTGAGACTTGAGCTTTTCATGTGCCTGGGCTGTTTCTGGAGTTAAACGCCAGGTTGTAACCTGTTTTCGGCGTTTAACTCCAACTTGTAACCTATTTCTGGCGTTTAACGCCAGAATAGAACATGGAACTAGCATTAAACGCCAGTTTACGTCATTTATCTTTAAACAAAGTATGAATTATTATATATTGCTGGAAAGTCCTGGATGTCTACTTTCCAAACCAATTGAGATCGCGCCAATTGGACTCCTGTAGCTCCAAAAAATCCATTCCGAGTACAGGGAGGTCAGAATCCAACAGCATCAGTAGTCCTTTTTTAGCCTGAATCAGATTTTTTCTCAGCTCCCTCAATTTCAGCCAGAAAATACCTGAAATCACAGAAAAACACACAAACTCATAGTAAAGTCCAGAAATATGAATTTTGCCTAAAAACTACTAAAAATATACAAAAAACTAACTAAAATATACTAAAAACTACATGAAATTACCCCCCAAAAAGCATATAAAATATCCGCTCATCACATACGTACAGGAACTGGAAAATAGGGGACCTATGCGGACGCACAAATAGTGCACGCGCACAGGTCTCTGTTCCTGCAACAAAAATTTTGCCTCTAAGGCATCAAACTTGACATCCAAAACAGGTTTTCAAGTCCCAAAACATCACAAAACTCCCAAAAACACATTATTCACTAGAATTACCCAACAAGCACCAAAATAAATATAGCCAACCAAGCAATATAGCCAATTATTCATGAAAAAAAAGTAAAAGAGAGAAAGTTTAGAAGGATATTACCATGGTGGGGTGTCTCCCGCCAAGAACTTTAGTTTATAGTCCTAAGTTGGACTTGGTGAGGAGATCCTTGTTAGGGCGGGTTACGCTTCCACTCCTCCTTGAATCTCCAACCAAGTTTGCTATTGATTAGATCTTTGGGGTCCCAAATGAATTTCATCCAACTCATGAGAGATTTCAAGCTAACAACTGGGGTCCTTAAGTGTTAACTCATAAAACCAATGCACGGATCCCATACTTGAGTTCTTCTATCACCATTGACATGCTTCTGCACTCTCCAAAATCCACTAAATTGACTCTTGCACCAAAATTGAGCTCCAAATGTTAAGTTGGCCCTTTTGATGAACTTTCCATTCCGTTGCAAATTAGCATTCTTCTTTTCACCACCCACTACTCCCAGAAAGGTTCGAAGTTGAGCGTCTGTTTTCAGGATGGCATATTGATGTGGAGCCAGGAAGCTTATTGGAGAATTCTTCACCCACTCAATTCTATCTTGCACAAATACTTCTACCTCTTGGTCACAAAAATCTTCCTCAACCTCTTTTGGATTTTCTACATCATCACTCAAGTCAAAAATTGGAGGTTGTGTAAAGTCCACATCAACATCTCCTTCCAAATCTACTAATGGAGGCTCATGAAGGTCTTTGAAGGAATTACCCAAGTCGGACAAAAAATCTTGAATGATGGAATTCTCTTAATCAATTCCTATCAACTCTTTATTTGACTCCTTTTTCACTTCATCTTGTGACTTGACATTTTCTTCTTGATCTTGCACTTCTTCTTGTGCCCCACACTTTTCACTAGGTTCCACACATTCATCCACTAGAAATTCTTGTTTGTGGCATGAACGCAATGAAGCTAAATGATCCAAAGCTTTTGCTAAGGTGGACATGACTTGCTCTTGCTTCTTCCGAAACTCTTGTTGTTCTTGAATGAGTACGAAAAGTACTTCTTGTGTGGCTTGATCCATTTATGAAGATGAAGATTGAAGTGATGAAGGTGGACCATCAACCTCATGAGGGTAAAGGTCTTGGTTTTGTATATAGTGGGGTGATGGTGTGTAAGATTGGTGACTATAAAGGTAAGTATTTGGGTTTCATTGGAGTGCATTGTGGTGATAGTGTGAGAAAGTCATCAAGAAACTATAAACAAAATCCTACTAACAAAAGCAAACAAACAACTAAAAAGTGCTATTTACACTATTAACATATTTACAACAATCAAAATATTTAACACCGATTGCAAATCCCCGGCAACAGTGCCAAATTTGACAGCGAGGTGATGAATGTCACCATGTCATGTTTTTCTATGCTTTTTCATACAAGTAATTGATAATTAGTGCTTAAATATTGCATTTTTTTATACTCAAATGGTATATTTCCTTGATCTTTTGATTTTATAAATTTTGTAGAAAATAAGTTGAAAAAGAAGCAAAATAGCACAAAATAAGCTTAAAAGAAGAAAAGAGGAATTTTGGGGCACACTTTGAAGTTGGAGCACACTTTAGAGTCTTAGGCCACGCTTTTAAAAGCGTGGCCCATGACCATGAAGCATGGGCCTTATTATCATGCATTAATGTTCATGAATGCATTATCATGAATCAATAGCTAAAGCATGCATGCATATGATTATTAATGCTTATACATGCATGAAACTTAATTACTAATGCCAATGAAAATGAATGCATGCTACCTGGGCTTATTCACGTTAATATTATGCCATATTCATTAAATGAAAGCATTGGCATTAGTAATTAATAAACCAATGAAAGCATGCAAACTTTAATTTCTAATGCAATTAACGATAATGCACTAAAGAATTATTAATTAAAGCCATACATTGCAAATAAGTGCTTTAATGTTAATGCATTAAGCTTTATTAAAGTAAACACAAGCATGCATGTAACGTTGCAAGAAAGACCCTGGTAGGAGCAAAAGCTTGCGCCAACATTTGCCTCAAGCTTTTAGGCAAACGTTGGCGCCACAACAACCACACCCAGGAGAGCAAAAGCTTGCGCCAACGTTTGCCTCAAGCTTTTAGGCAAACGTTGGCCAAGAAGCATTCAAGGGGGATCCACGTTTGGCTCAAAGTTTGACCTCAAACTTTGGCTCAAACGTGGATGACAGCAAAGAGAGGCTAGCTGATATGAAAAGCTTGAGCCAAAGCTTGCCCTCAAGCTTTGACTCAAGCTTTAATGGTTCATGGCCCGGTTCACAAGTGGGTTTCTTTCCAACTCCAAGAGCAATCAATAGAGGCTTTTGTCAACCCAATTCCATCAAGAGCAAGGGCCCAATTGACACCACTCAAAGGCACAAGAGATAGTTAGAATAGAAATTTCATTTTAATTATAATTTATTTTGAATTTCATTTTCATTTTGTAAAATGCCTATAAATAGGCATCTGTTTCATTTTATTAGAGAAGGCGAGCTCCATTAGAGAGCACTGAGAGGTCGGCTCTAATAGAGAGCATAGGAGGCTGGCTCCACTAGGGAGCATTAGGATTAGAGAGCTCTCTCTTTTAGTTTTTATTTTTGTTTTGAATCTTGGGTTGAGAATTGAAGAAATTCTGTTTCAATCTCACCTTGAGAATTCTCTCTGTTTGCTTGTCTGCATAATTTCAGTGAATTGTGATTTGAATCAAAGCTCTCTTTACTGCTTTCATCTCTATTTCTTCTTCAATCTGTTTGCTATTGGATCAAGGAAGGGATTGAGATCTAGACTTGTTTTCTAGTCTCATTGAGCTCTTGAGATCTTCAACCTCTCATTTAGATTTTGCAATTGAGCTGCATTTTACTTTTTGTTTGGTTCCTCAATTCAGTTTACATTAAGCTTGCTGCAAATCTCATTTAAATTTTCTGCAATTTACAATTCCTGCAATTGCTCTAAGTTCTTATTCACTGCAATTTCGCTTCTCTGTTTACATTGATCCCAATTTATTCTTGCTGCAAATTAAATTTCCAGTTGCTTGATCTATTGCTCTCTTTCATTTCCAACACCCCATGCCCTTTACTTTTCATGCAATTTACCTTTCTTGTCAATTAAGATTTTGCTAATTTACTTTTCTTGCTCTTTAAGTTTCAGTTATTTTAATTTCTTGCACTTTAAGTTTTATGCAATTTTACTTTCTGCAATCTTTAAGATTTCTGCAATTTACTTTCTGTCGGCTACATTTCACACAATTCACTTCAATGTTATCTTGACTAAACTAATCACCCACTAAAGTTGCTTGATCCATCAATCCCTGTGGGATCGACCTCACTCTTAATGCGGCCCGGTGCACTTGCCGGTTGGATTTGTGTTTTGGAAATTTGTTTTTCCACAAAAACACCATCAAGTTTTTGGCGCCGTTGCCGAGGATTGATTAGATTAACAATGATTAAGTGGGTGAGAAGTCTAGATCAAGCATTTTTTTGTTTTTGTTCTTTGTTTTAAACTGAAACCAAGGTGTTTGTGTTTTTGCCTCACTAAGAAATTCTATCTCTGTGACATGAATTTCAATTTTCAATGGTGTTGTGTTTTGCAAAATACAAATGGAGTTCAACTCATCTTGCAGTCAAACAAAATTTTTCAGGATATCACCCACCATCACCAACCTCTAATGGTGGCTGGGGATATCACCAAGAATTAACAGATTCTGAGCACTCCAATCCATGGAGAATTGCTTCAGAGACAGAAGATGAGCAAGAGAATCATATGAGACACTTTCCAGAGACACAATATGATCCAGATTTTGATGAATCTAACAACTACTCATATTGTGACTGGGAAAGTCAAAATCAAAGAAATATCAGCAATCCATACTGTGATGAGTTCAACAATTCTTCAAATTGTGATTCAGAGGATCTCCTTCAAAAGTCCAGAGGATTTTTTGAAAGACAAGAACAATCCTGGAAAAGGCAAGAAGCTCTCTTCAAAAATATAAATGGAGAGTTGGAGCAAGCAAGGAAAGTGCTAAGGAAGGAAGGTGAAGAGGCCCCTATATCAAGCAAACCTTCAATGAAGAATGAGGTGGTGGTGGTATTTGAACCTGAAACTGCACTTGAGATGACAAGAGCACATGACAACTCACAACTCTCACAAACTTCCCTGGACCAAAATGCCTCAACACTTGAATCCATGATTGAAAGGTATGAAGAGGAGATGAAGAAAGCTTGGGAAGATCAACAAACCTCCTCCATGAAAGAGCTATTAAAGCAAATATTGAGTGTAAAAGAGGAAGTGGAAGAACAAGCTAGTGAGGAGGACAATCAAGAACGTCCAAACTCAAGGGAAACAGAGAGGCACATGAAGGACAAGCTCATTGAACCACCAATTCAAAAGGCTCTGGATGAAGATCAAACTCCAAAAGTCACACAGCAACCAATTCATGAATCCAAAGAAGTGAAGGCAACTAACAAGAGCACCAATAATGTCCCTGGTCCAGCAAGCAAGCTCAATCAAGCCAAATTCAAAAGTAAGCTTGCTGAGAAGAGGCCAAAACAAGGGACACTAGCTGAAACTTCTTCCCTATTGGAGTCATTCCTCTTAACCAACTGGAAGAAGAGGAAGAAAGTGAGGAACAACATGTCAAGCTAATGACACTAAAAGAGCGCTTGTTGGGAGGTAACCCAACCGTAGGTAACATTTCTTCTCTGCGTTGTTTTCTTTCTGTGGTTTGTTTAAATTTAATAAATTGGCATATGGTTACATTCTAAGTTTGGTGTTGCCCTGCAACAAATTGTTTTCAATCTTTTTGGATGATTGCATCAAATCAAAAATGAAAGTGACACACCAAGATTCTAAGTTTGGTGTGCCAATCACACTAAGAATCTAAGTTTGGTGTGCCACTTAATTTTTTTATGCAAATCATCCAGCAACACCACTTGTCTACATAATCATAATGCCGCTGCAGTGTTATTTTTTTTAGTTAGACAATTTTAGTTTTCTTTATTTTTTTAGTCATTTCCTTGTTTTTAATGCTTTCTTTTATTAACTGTGTTTGTTAATACATCACCCAAACATACTTACTCATGACAGATTCTTCACTTGGTGATTGTATTTAACAAATAACAGTTTCATTTGCTTAGTTTTAGTTCAAATAAATTGACATATGATTGCATTCTAAGTTTGGTATTGCTATGCAACAAAAATTTGCTTCCAATCCTTATTGGATACTTGCATCAATTCCAAGAGAAAGTGTCACACTAAGTTTGGTGTGCCACTTATATTTTTATGCAATGTATCATGCACACCAACTTATATTTGCAATCACAATGTCTCTGTCTCTTGTGCCTTGATTTTTATCTTAAATTTTGCTTGCTCAAAACACATGTACTGCTAACATTTCATTGTGTAAGACATTCACGATCCATCTTAGCCCCATAGCCATTGTTCTAATTGATGCTTGAGGATGAGTAAGCATTTTGAGTTTGGCAAGGGAAAGAAGAAGAATAGAAGAAAAAGGGCAACAATAATGAATATGAACTACAAGGTTGTATAGCTCCTTTTCTTCTCATTTGTTTCCAGCACTTAAATTTCATGATTGTCTTTATCTTCTCTATTTACATGTGTGTATGAATAAAGCATAGCTTGAATCTTGATTTGTAACATGTTGCTGTGGCATTATAATTACCAACTTGAATTCTGTGAGTTCAAAAGCAGTAAAGCATCATGGTCATAAACAAACAAGGAATTAAAGAAGAGTTTAGCATGTGCATACAAGTATTGGAAAGCTAGTATGATTAATTGTTGCTCAATTGTATTAGATTTTATTTAATTGAAGTTTTCATCTAGAACATTTTGTGAAATCTTTTGAAATCATGAAAACCTTGAAAAAAAAAGTAAATGCAAAAAAGGGCAAGAAAAGAAAAAGGGAAAGAATGGGAAAGCTGAAGGCTCTGAGTACCAATGGCAATTTATTTGCTAAGTGCTTGTGGTGTTTATGTATCAAGCCAAATGCTTGAAAACAAAACACTTAGAAGTCAAGGCTAGGCTCAAGTGCAAAAGCACTCCCTCAAAGCTCAAGGCTCTGAGCATCAATGATTAGAGAGTCAAGAAAAGAAAAGAAAAATGAGCTTAATGAAGTCCTCTAATTAAATGCTTGTGGTGCTTATGTATCAAGTGGTAATACTTGAAAACAAAGTATTTAGAAGTCATAGCTTTGTTAGTAACTCATGGGGCAAAGCACCCAAAAGGAGAAGCTAAAAAAAAAGTCAAAAGCTTGTTTCAAGGAAGAATTATAAGAAAAAGATTTCATAAATTGAGCTAGATAGAAGCATCAATCATTTACATTTCTTTTGTGATTGTAGCATGCTTAGAAAACTAGCTAACCAAGAATATTGAGTTGCTATTCTTCTCACCTTGGTTTGTCAATCTTTATTGCATGGTTCTTTTCTTGCTTGGGGACAAGCAAGGTTTAAGTTTGGTGTTGTGATGACATGTCACCATGTCATGTTTTTCTATGCTTTTTCATACAAGTAATTGATAATTAGTGCTTAAATATTGTATTCTTTTGTACTCAAATGGTATATTTCCTTGATCTTTTGATTTTATAAATTTTGCAGGAAATAAGTTGAAAAAGAAGCAAAATAGCACAAAATAAGCTTAAAAGAAGAAAAGAGAAATTTTGGGGTACACTTTGAAGTTGGAGCACACTTTGGAGCCTTAGGCCACGCTTTTAAAAGCGTGGCCCATGATCATGAAGCATGGGCCTTATTATCATGCATTAATGTTCATGAATGCATTATCATGAATCAATAGCTAAAGCATGCATGCATATGATTATTAATGCTTATACATGCATGAAACTTAATTACTAATGCCAATGAAAATGAATGCATGCTACCTGGGCTTAATCACGTTAGTATTATGCCATATTCATTAAATGAAAGCATTGGCATTAGTAATTAATAAACCAATGAAAGCATGCAAACTTTAATTTCTAATGCAATTAACGATAATGCACTAAAGAATTATTAATTAAAGCCATACATTGCAAATAAGTGCTTTAATGTTAATGCATTAAGCTTTATTAAAGTAAACACAAGCATGCATGTAACGTTGCAAGAAAGACCCTGGTAGGAGCAAAAGCTTGCGCCAACGTTTGCCTCAAGCTTTTAGGCAAACGTTGGCGCCACAACAACCACATTCAGGGGAGCAAAAGCTTGCGCCAACGTTTGTCTCAAGCTTTTAGGTAAACGTTGGCGCCACAACAAACACACCCAAGAGAGCAAAAGCTTGCGCCAACGTTTGCCTCAAGCTTTTAGGCAAACGTTGGCCAAGAAGCATTCAAGGGGGATCCACGTTTGGCTCAAAGTTTGACCTCAAACTTTGGCTCAAACGTGGATGACAGCAAAGAGAGGCTAGCTGATATGAAAAGCTTGAGCCAAAGTTTGCCTCAAACTTTGACTCAAGCTTTAATGGTTCTGGCCCGGTTCACAAGTGGGTTTCTCTTCAACACCAAGAGCAATCAACAGAGGCTTTTGTCAACCCAATTCCATCAAGAGTAAGGGCCCAATTGACACCACTCAAAGGCACAAGAGATAGTTAGAATAGAAATTTCATTTTAATTATAATTTATTTTGAATTTCATTTTCATTTTGTAAAATGCCTATAAATAGGCATCTGTATTTTTCTTTCTATTTGGTTCCTCAATTCAGTTTACATTAAGCTTGCTGCAAATCTCATTTAAATTTTTTGCAATTTACAATTCCTGCAATTGCTCTAAGTTCTTATTCACTGCAATTTCGCTTCTCTGTTTACATTGATCCCAATTTATTCTTCCTGCAATTTAAATTTCCAGTTGCTTGATCTATTGCTCTCTTTAATTTCCAACACCCCAGCCCCTATACTTTTCATGCAATTTACCTTTCTTGTCAATTAAGATTTTGCTAATTTACTTTTCTTGCTCTTTAAGTTTCAGTTATTTTAATTTCTTGCACTTTAAGTTTTATGCAATTTTACTTTCTGCAATCTTTAAGATTTCTGCAATTTACTTTCTGTCGGCTACATTTCACATAATTTACTTCAATGTTAGCTTGACTAAATTAATCACCCACTAAAGTTGCTTGATCCATCAATCCCTGTGGGATCGACCTCACTCTTGTGAGTTATTACTACTTGATGTGACCCGGTGCACTTGCCGGTTGGATTTGTGTTTTGGAAATTTGTTTTTCCACAAAAACACCATCAAGTTTTTGGCGCCGTTATCGGGGATTGATTAGATCAACAATGATTAAGTGGGTGAGAAGTCTAGATCAAGCATTTTTTTGTTTTTGTTCTCTGTTTTAAACTGAAACCAAGGTGTTTGTGTTTTTGTGACATGAATTTCAATTTTCAATGGTGTTGTGTTTTGCAAAATACAAATGGAGTTCAACTCATCTTGCAGTCAAACAAAATTTTTCAGGATGTCACCCACCATCACCAACCTCTAATGGCGGCTGGGGATATCACCAAGAATTAACAGATTCTGAGCACTCCAATCCATGGAGAATTGCTTCAGAGACAGAAGATGAGCAAGAGAATCATATGAGACACTTTCCAGAGACACAATATGATTCAAATTTTGATGAATCTAACAACTACTCATATTGTGACTGGGAAAGTCAAAATCAAAGAAATCTCAGCAATCCATACTGTGATGAGTTCAACAATTCTTCAAATTGTGATTCAGAGGATCTCCTTCAAAAGTCCAGAGGATTTTTTGAAAGACAAGAACAATCCTGGAAAAGGCAAGAAGCTCTCTTCAAAAA
>NC_029774.3:62931290-62951772 GCF_000817695.3 Arachis duranensis | reverse complement strand
TCACACAGCAACCAATTCATGAATCCAAAGAAGTGAAGGCAACTAACAAGAGCACCAATCATGTCCCTGGTCCAGCAAGCAAGCTCAATCAAGCCAAATTCAAAAGGAAGCTTGCTGAGAAGAGGCCAAAACAAGGGACACTAGCTGAAACTTCTCCCCTATTGGAGTCATTTCTCTTAACCAACTGGAAGAAGAGGAAGAAAGTGAGGAACAACATGTCAAGCTAATGACACTAAAAGAGCACTTGTTGGGAGGTAACCCAACCGTAGGTAACATTTCTTCTCTGCTTTGTTTTCTTTCTGTGGTTTGTTTAAATTTAATAAATTGGCATATGGTTACATTCTAAGTTTGGTGTTGCCCTGCAACAAACTGTTTTCAATCTTTCTGGATACTTGCATCCATTCTAAGAGAAAGTGTCACACTAAGTTTGGTGTGCCACTTATTTTTCTATGCAATGTATCCAGCAACACCACTTGTTTGTATAATCATAATGCCTTTGCTTCTTAGGCCTGTAGTGTCAATTTTAACCAAGCTTGCTTAATTTTATGCATTACTCATATCTTATTTCTCTTTTTTTTTGACATTCATGGTTGAATCACAATCTCAACACCATTGTTTCTACTTGTTGCTTGCCAGCAAAGCACTTATTCTAAGATGGTGATTGGAGCCTTACTCATGACAGATTCTTCACTTGGGGATTGTATTTAACAAATAACAGTTTCATTTGCTTAGTTTTAGTTCAAATAAATTGACATATGATTACATTCTAAGTTTGGTGTTGCTATGCAACAAAAATTTGCTTCCAATCCTTATTGGATACTTGCATCAATTCCAAGAGAAAGTGTCACACTAAGTTTAGTGTGCCACTTATATTTTTATGCAATGTATCATGCACACCAACTTATATTTACAATCACAATGTCTCTGTCTCTTGTGCCTTGATTTTTATCTTAAATTTTGCTTGCTTAAAACACATGTGCTACTAACATATCATTGTGTAAGACATTCATGATCCATCTTAGCCCCATAGCCACGGTTCCGATCCATCTTAGCCCCATAGCCATTGTTCTAATTGATGCTTGAGGATGAGTAAGCATTTTGAGTTTGGCAAGGGAAAGAAGAAGAATAGAGGAAAAAGGACAACAATAATGAAGATGAACTACAAGGTTGTATAGCTCCTTTTCTTCTCATTTGTTTCCAGCACTTAAATTTCATGATTGTCTTTATCTTCTCTGTTTACATATGTGTATGAATAAAGCATAGCTTGAATCTTGATTTGTAACATGTTGCTGTGGCATTATAATTACCAACTTGAATTCTGTGAGTTCAAAAGCAGTAAAGCATCATGATCATAAACAAACAAGGAATTAAAGAAGAATTTGGCATGTGCATACAAGTATTGGATAGCTAGTATGATTGATTGTTGCTCAATTGCATTGGATTTTATTTAATTGAAGTTTTGCTTTGTTAGTAACTCATGGGGCAAAGCACCCAAAAGGAGAAGCTAAAAAAAAAGTCAAAAGCTTGTTTCAAGGAAGAATTATAAGAAAAAGATTTCATAAATTGAGCTAGATAGAAGCATCAATCATTTACATTTCTTTTGTGATTGTAGCATGCTTAGAAAACTAGCTAACCAAGAATATTGAGTTGCTATTCTTCTCACCTTGGTTTGTCAATCTTTATTGCATGGTTCTTTTCTTGCTTGGGGACAAGCAAGGTTTAAGTTTGGTGTTGTGATGACATGTCACCATGTCATGTTTTTCTATGCTTTTTCATACAAGTAATTGATAATTAGTGCTTAAATATTGCATTCTTTTGTACTCAAATGGTATATTTCTTTGATCTTTTGATTTTATAAATTTTGCAGGAAATAAGTTGAAAAAGAAGCAAAATAGCACAAAATAAGCTTAAAAGAAGAAAAGAGAAATTTTGGGGTACACTTTGAAGTTGGAGCACACTTTGGAGCCTTAGGCCACGCTTTTAAAAGCGTGGCCCATGACCATGAAGCATGGGCCTTATTATCATGCATTAATGTTCATGAATGCATTATCATGAATCAATAGCTAAAGCATGCATGCATATGATTATTAATGCTTATACATGCATGAAACTTAATTACTAATGCCAATGAAAATGAATGCATGCTACCTGGGCTTAATCACGTTAATATTATGCCATATTCATTAAATGAAAGCATTGGCATTAGTAATTAATAAACCAATGAAAGCATGCAAACTTTAATTTCTAATGCAATTAACGATAATGCACTAAAGAATTATTAATTAAAGCCATACATTGCAAATAAGTGCTTTAATGTTAATGCATTAAGCTTTATTAAAGTAAACACAAGCATGCATGTAACGTTGCAAGAAAGACCCTGGTAGGAGCAAAAGCTTGCGCCAACGTTTGCCTCAAGCTTTTAGGCAAACGTTGGCGCCACAACAACCACACTCAGGGGAGCAAAAGCTTGCGCCAACGTTTGTCTCAAGCTTTTAGGAAAACGTTGGCACCACAACAAACACACCCAGGAGAGCAAAAGCTTGCGCCAACGTTTGCCTCAAGCTTTTAGGCAAACGTTGGCCAAGAAGCATTCAAGGGGGATCCACGTTTGGCTCAAAGTTTGACCTCAAACTTTGGCTCAAACGCGGATGACAGCAAAGAGAGGCTAGCTGATATGAAAAGCTTGAGCCAAAGTTTGCCTCAAACTTTGACTCAAGCTTTAATGGTTCATGGCCCGGTTCACAAGTGGGTTTCTCTCCAACACCAAGAGCAATCAACAGAGGCTTTTGTCAACCCAATTCCATCAAGAGCGAGGGCCCAATTGACACCACTCAAAGGCACAAGAGATAGTTAGAATAGAAATTTCATTTTAATTATAATTTATTTTGAATTCATTTTCATTTTGTAAAATGCCTATAAATAGGCATCTGTTTCATTTTATTAGAGAAGGCGAGCTCCATTAGAGAGCACTGAGAGGTCGGCTCTAATAGAGAGCATAGGAGGCTGGCTCCACTAGGGAGCATTAGGATTAGAGAGCTCACTCTTTTAGTTTTCAATTTCGTTTTGAATCTTGGGTTGAGAATTGAAGAAATTCTGTTTCAATCTCACCTTGAGAATTCTCTATGTTTGCTCTAGACTTGTTTTCTGGTTTCATTGAGCCCCTGAGATCTTCAATTTCTCATTGAGATTTTGAAATTGAGCCAAACTGCTCTCTGTTTTGATTTTAAAGTGATTTTCCAAATCTGTTTGAATCTGCTGCATCTTTTACTTCTCTGTTTGATTGCTATTTACACTTCCGTGTTTGATTGGATCAAGGAAGGGATTGAGATCTAGACTTGTTTTCTAGTCTCATTGAGCTCTTGAGATCTTCAACCTCTCATTTAGATTTTGCAATTGAGCTGCATTTTACTTTTTGTTTGGTTCCTCAATTCAGTTTACATTAAGCTTGCTGCAAATCTCATTTAAATTTTCTGCAATTTACAATTCCTGCAATTGTTCTAAGTTCTTATTCACTGCAATTTCGCTTCTCTGTTTACATTGATCCCAATTTATTCTTCCTGCAATTTAAATTTCCAGTTGCTTGATCTATTGCTCTCTTTAATTTCCAACACCCCAACCCCTTTACTTTTCATGCAATTTACCTTTCTTGTCAATTAAGATTTTGCTAATTTACTTTTCTTGCTCTTTAAGTTTCAGTCATTTTACTTTCTGCACTTTAATTTTCCTTGCTATTTACTTTCTGTTGGCTACATTTCACACACAATTCACTTCGATGTTAGCTTGACTAAACTAATCACCCACTAAAGTTGCTTGATCCATCAATTCCTGTGGGATCGACCTCACTCTTGTGAGTTATTACTACTTGATGCGACCCGGTGCACTTGCCGGTTGGATTTATGTTTTGGAAATTTGTTTTTCCACAAAAACACCATCACGAGGATTCTTGCATGGTTTGGAGTCAATCAAAACAAACATCAATTTGTTGGTAGCATAGTCCAAACCAACAATGAATTCTCAAGATCAAATAATAATTTTGAATCACATATAAACCGAGAGTATTTAAACCTCGGGTCATTCTCCCTATGAATGCAATCGAAGTGTTATACGGTTTCGCTTGTATGGATAAAGAGGGGGGTTTTTAAAAGCAAGAAATGAAGATTTAAAGAACTATGTAATAAAAGAACAAAGAGATAATCAAAATTAGTAATTAATGCAAGTAGAAAGGAAACAAAATCAAAACTAGGGAAAATGCATAAAAGAAGCCTTGACTTGGGAGTGAGGATCCAAGGAATCCTATCATCGCCATAACCACAACTACGGTAATTATCATGAGTCAATCTCGCCTAGTCAACCCCGACCATCGAGGAGTAAGTCAAGCAAGAATAATTGACCTCAATCCATAAGTCCTAACCAACTTACCAAACTAGTTGATAAAAGGCCAACGTCAATGGAAACCAGAATCAACTAACTACCCAAGAACTACCACTAAATGTCGGACATTAAGACTCTAGTATCCTAGGAACTCAAACCACAAGCCAAGATGTGAAAATCTACTCAAGATCTAAAGTTGGCATTTTCACAAACACCTTGTGTGCATAAAACCTAAACATGGAAATTTACAAAGTAAAATAGAACGCTATAACCAACTATGCACAAAATCAACAATAAACATCCAAACAAACATAAAGAAAGCATGAAACGTTAAATTCATCAATCAAAACTTCATGAAACTCAAAATTGCAATTATAAACAAAGTAAATTGAACCAAAGGAAATGAAACTAAAGACAATGTAATTAAAGTGAAATTAAAGAGTACTTACAACTAAAGATGATCAAAATCCAAAATTAAGCTTGCTATAAAATGCTACATGAGAATGGAAAATGAAGCCCTAAGAGAGCAATGCTACACTACTCGAACTCCTACTCCTAATTACTCTCTAAAACTATCTAAGTGAGCTCCCCTTGATATGTGTTGATTCTCCCTTCATATAGCATCCAAAATCAGCATCCAAGCCTTCCAAAATGGGCCAAGAGGCCTCAGAATTCGCAAAGCACCTATTTCATTAATGAAATCACATGCAGGGACCTGTGCGGATGTACAGATGTTTGCGTCCGCACACTTGGCTGGATGTTGACCTGTGCGTACACACAGGTACTTGTGTGTACGCACACATGGAAATTCTTGCCTGTGCGTACGCACGTATGCACACTTTGTTGTGTGTGCTTTTCCTTGTTTTCTTCATATTTTCTCCCTTGTACATGCTTTCTTCTACTTTTAGCCATCCTTTATTGCCTAAATGACCTGAAATCACTCAACAAAAATATCACGGCATCGAATGGCATAAAAGTGGAATTAAAATAACTCATTTAGGCACAAAAACACATGTTTTAACATTTAGGCTCATTTTTAGGGACAAAACACAAAAGTATGCTATTTTGGTGCTTAAGTGTGAGTTTATGTGCTAGAATCCATCCAAATTGAGTCAAAATAAACCGTCAAATATGGACTCATCAATTATATATCAAAGAGATAGTAAGGTTGCATGGTGTGCCATCGAGCATAGTGTCAGACCATGATCCCCGATTCACTTCAAGGTTTTAGGGAGCATTCCAAAGAGCTTTCAGTATGAAGCTATGTCTTAGTACGACGTATCATCCACAAACAGATGGACAGTCAGAAAGGACTATTCAGACGATGGAAGATATGCTGAGAGCGTGTATTTTAGATCAACCCGGAAGTTGAGACTACTACATGCCATTAGTGGAGTTTGCGTACAACAATAGTTTTCATGCGAGCATTGGGATGCCTCCGTATGAGGCCCTGTATGGACGGAAGTGCCAGTCTCCAATTTGTTGGTATGAATTTGGTGAAGCAAGTGTTTTGGGTCCTGATTTGATAGCAAAGACTACTGAGAATATTAAGAAGATTCGTGCAAGGATTCTAACTGCTCAGAGTCGATAGAAGAGCTATGCAGATCAGAGGAGAAAACCATTAGAGTTTGAAGTGGGAGAATGATGAGCGGATATTTTATACGCTTTTGGGGGTAATTTCATATAGTTTTTAGTATGTTTTAGTTAGTTTTAAGTATATTTTTATTAGTTTTTAGGCAAAATTCATATTTCTAGACTTTACTATGAGTTTGTGTGTTTTTTTCTGATTTCAAGTATTTTTTGGCTGAAATTGAGGGAGCTGAGCAAAAATCTGATTCAGGCTGAAAAAGGACTGCTGATGCTGTTAGATTCTGACCTCCCTGCATTCGGAATGGATTTTCTAATTGGAAAGTAGACATCCAGATCTTTCCAGAAATATATAATAGTCCATACTTTATTCGAGTTTTGACGACGTAAACTGGCACTCAACGCCAGCTCCATGCTGCATTCTGGAGTCAAATGCTAGAAACACGTCACGAACCAGAGTTGAACGCCCAAAACACGTTACAACAGCATCAGCAGTCAAGACCATTTGGAGTTCTGTAGCTCCAGAAAATCCATTTTGAGTGCAGGGAGGTCAGATTCCAACAGCATCAGCAGTCCTTTGTCAGCCTCCTATCAGAGTTTTCCTCAGGTCCCTCAATTTCAGCCAGAAAATATCTGAAATCACATAAAAACACAAAAACTCATAGTAAAGTCCAGAAATGTGAATTTAGCATAAAAACTAATGAAAACATCCCTAAAAGTAACTAGATCATACTAAAAACTACCTAAAAACAATGCCAAAAAGCATATAAATTATCCTCTCATCAATTTACATTGAGCCCTAGGTTGATTTTGGATGATTTATATGTATATAGCTTGATTATTGTTAATTTGGAGCTTGTTGGTGCTTGTTGGAGTTACATTGGTGGTTGGACTTTGGTTGGAAACTCATTTGGTTCATAAAGGGAATCGGCCAAGGTATGGTTTCGGTTTCCTCTATGTAGTATATAATATTCATGGATACTTAGGCTAGTGACCCATAGGATAGGTTTGCAATAAATGATTGTTGGTGTGTTGAATGTTGATGCATGATGGTTTATAATGAGTTAATGAATGTTGGGTGCAATTATGATGGTTCATAATGATATGATGATGTTGCACGATTGTATTGATTAGAAAGATGGTTTATTATGATAGATGTGAAGTTGAGGTTGATGAAATGGTAAATTTGAATGTGGTTTGATTATAAGTGCTATAGAATTGATGTTGAGGTTGAAAACAGTGAAACGTGAACAAAAATAGGATAATGTTGGTGTATTATGACCCAAAAAGGTTAATTTTGATGAAAAAGGGAGTTTTGAATGGTTTGGTATGGTGTGGAATGTGTATGGTAAGAAATTGTGGAAATTGTTATTTTAGGTAAAAGTTGGTTTTTGGTAAACTTTGTTTGATTATAACTTTTGCCTCGGTTTTCAAAATTGGTTGAAATTTTTTTGGAATAAAAGTTCTTCGAAAACCCTTTTAATCGATATAAAGTTTTCAAAATTTGGAATTTTGTAGAGGGAGTTATGATCATTCAGAGATGGTATTAGAAATCTAAAATTCTGCAAAGTTGCAGAATTTTGTGATTTCTGATATGTGCGCACGCACACCTCTGCAAAAATGTTGACCTGTGCGCACGCACAGAATTGTGCGTCTGCACACGCAGAGGCAAGAAATCTGCTCGCGGTGCTAGCACAGCTTGTGCGCACACACACCAAGGGAAAATTGTAACCTGTGTGTACGCACAGGCTTGTGCAGACGCACACGTTGGGGAAGCTAATCTGTTGGGGGAGCTGGCACAGGTTGTGCGAGTGAACAGACTTTGTAAACTTTGACACATGTGCGTACGCACACCTATGTGCGTACGCACACATTTTAAAATTCTCCAGAGCGTGCGCGCGCGCACCCCTGTGCGGCCGCACACGTCCTGTTTCTCAAAATTTTATTTGTTTTCAACTATTCTATCTTCCCAACAAGGTTGTAAGCCTCTCTAACACTATTCTTAGACTCTTGGGCCTAGTTTTAGACTTTTAAAACATTGGGAAAGAATGTAGGGATATTAAATGATATTATTTGGAAAACATAGAAAATGGAGGCCTAGGCTTCTGGCGTGCTGAGGAATGATGAGTTGTTGAGGTGTGGAAACTGAGATATGAATGAACAGTGGTTGAGATGAGTCGAGGACTTGAACTGAGATGATGGATCCCTGTATACTGAAAATGTTTTCTAAAAATCACTAATGTATTGTTTTTACTGAGATTATGAGACACTATGCGCCCGGCAGGGCGGGGGTTGGATCCCGCCTGTCGAGGTAGCGGCGGCGGCGTAAGGGCGGTGGTTCATCCCGCTTATGTTGTGATGTGAGGTCTGTGGCAAGAGTATCCCGCTCGCATCCCTTCGAATACATAGAGCGTGCAGGCGCCGATACCTGGACAATGATCCAAGCACTATATCTCAGGGGTTCCCATATGAGAATTCCAAAGGGCGACGTCTCCATGGAGATGTGTCAGGTTGGCAGTTGAACCGACAATGTGATATCACAGCCAGTAGAGCAAGCATTCATCATATGCATTTTCTATCTATTTGTATGCTTTGTCTACTTGTAATGGCTTGCCTATTTGTATAACATGCCTAGTTGCTATTTGAATTAATTTTCTTATATGTCAATACATGTGTTTTACTTGCATTGTATATTATCTGTGTTTCTACTGGGATTGAGGAGGTTCGAAAGGCGGTGGCAATGGGATCGCATGGAGGATAGGTTGGTGAAGGCTGTGGGACAGTGGTGCTTGGTTAGAGTAGAAATCCTCTAAGATAGATAACCAGTTTATTTAAGTTAATGTTGGTATATTTATGCTTATTTATTTTAGAAGGTTTTAAGTTGAATCTTGTGATGGATATGGAGCTTAGGATTGCCTTTGGCGTCTCGGGGTCTTATATCCTACATCACTGGGCACTGTTACCATACTGAGAACCTCCGGTTCTCATACCATGTTTCTGTTGTGTTTTTCAGATGCAGGTCGTAACCCACCTCGGTGAGTTGTTTTGGATGGTGACAGAAGCGAAGGATCTTGGATTCTTTTGGAGTCTTTTTGGTTTATGTTGTTTATACATATCTCTTTTTGTATTTTGTCATTGCCTAGAGGCTTGTATCATGAGAGAAAAACTTGTATAAGCTGTTTTCAAACTATCAGGTTTCTGTATGGTCTGTATATGGCTAGCCGGCTTAAACTCCGCGAGTCGTGGCTAGTTCCTTATGAAATTACACTAATATACTATTATCTTATTTATATCACATCTGTTTCTTGTACCTTAAGATAGTAGCTTCGTTAGTATGTTTTGCGCTTTTGAAATCCTGTTTTGAGCTGTATATTTCATCGGGCTTTTAGATTATATTTTTCCTTATAAATATACATTATGTATGAGTTTAGAACTGTCATAATCGCTAATTAACCTTGCTTTACGACGTGAGGTAAAACTTAGACTAATTAAAATGTTACAGGAGGAGAAACGTAAAAAACACAGAGATGGAATAGAACGTAAAAACGCAAAAAACGTTGAAAAAATTAGAGAAAGGAAACTAAATCTACATGAAAAATGCAGTTATATATATTCGCACGTTGAGTTAAAAGTTTGTTAAAAATAATAGTACGTGAAGGTAAATTAAGTCAAAGGTACTTGGTTGGACTTAGTTTGTTAATTGACTTTGATGTAGAGATTAATTGAAAAAAAAAAAGGTAAGAGTTGGAAAAGGAAACCATCTGAAGACTTGGCATATCCTCTGCCTTCCCGCATATTTAAAAAAAGTATGTTGTTTCGGAAAGTGAAGAGTTAAAAATGGTCTTAAAGTACTTGAGCGAAAACATGAAGCACGGAACATGAGGTTCGACCCATGAGTAGTCTTAAAGCTAAAGCATCATTCCTTCTTTGTGGAGGAATTAAATATCAACAATTTGGATAAAACATGCTCTTTTTCCTATTCTTAATGTCTGTGATTTTTCTTAAAAATATTTTTAATATTTAATTTAATTTTTAATATTATTTATTTGTATCTAAATTGCTTCTAAATATTAATTCTATCTAAAATATTAAGGATAAAATTTAAAATGTCTAAGAATATTTTTGATATAAATAAAAAATATTAAAAATAAAATCGAATGAAATAATTAGGGGTATTTCTAAACGAAATTGTAAATTTTTAAAGACAAAAAATATATTTTATTCTAACAATTTATTTATTCTTATTATATAAAAGTTGATACTAATTTCTTATACAATGAATTTAATTCATGTGTTTCTCTTCTAATGATGTCACATCAGCAACTTTGATAATTTGGCAAAACTTAAGAATCTACCAATCATCTTTTAGTATAATTTAAAAAAATATAAAAGAAAAAAAAACTCTTATTTATTATTATTCATTAAAACATAAAATACTAATTAAATACAATAAATATACACTAAAATTATCATAATAATAATTATAAAAATTTCACTTATAAATATTGAAATTCTATAACTTATACACATTAATATTATATCTATCTTATCCTTTCAAGTAAGTTTAAATTTGGAACATTTTCTTATAAAATACATTCAAATATATTATGATTATAAAATTACTTCATAATTTTATATATTTTGGTATTTTTTATTATCATTTATTTTTCTAAACCGAAGTAAGCTCAAATTTGGCACATCTCCTTACTAGGTATATTTTTAAATATATCATGATTATAAAATTAATTTATAATTTTATATTATATTTTTAGTGTTTTTCATTCTCATTCATTTTTTTCAATTTTTTCTTAAATTATTTGAAGGTAAAGGACACCATATGAGAAGACAAAGTATGACAACTAAAGTAAATATAAAAACAAAAACAAATGAAGATGTAACTTTGTACAACTCTAATATAAAAGGCCTATGTCTTTTTCAAAAAAACAAATGAAAATGTATTTTTGTACGACTCTAATATAAAAGGCCCGTGTCTTTTTTTAAAATAAATGAATTCAAATTTTTAAACTAATAAACTATATTTTAATATATATTACATTTTAGTTTAAATAATTATATGAAATTATATACAAATTATCAAATAAATATTCTGCAAAATATTTTTAATATAAATAATTCAAATTTATCATTAATTTATATATAATCTAATCGATTTCTAAATAATATAATATTTACTCATATACTTTAGCTTAATAATAACTATTGAACTTTCAGTTGTGGTATCTGTCTAGCTGCAAAGGGATAGTGGTGGTTGCTAAAAGGGAAGTGATCGGAACGAGATAGGGAACTGGAAGTGGGATTGGAAATTAGCTACCTTCAGACAAATATAAGCTCTTTTTTTCAATCCTTAACCTATACCCTTAACCTATAGGTTAAGGATTAATCTGCGACGAATTCTATTCAATGATTTGTCCCTGATCAACGGATAGCTGTATAAATAAGGCAGGATTCAAATTCCGACACTTGCTCAGACGAACGAGTGAACTACTATTCAATCAACTCAAGTTGATAAAATATCAGCTCATTATTTGGTTGGTTCTGGTTGATGTGATTCCTATAGCTTGGTTTCGGCTTCTTAGATTACTGTTATTCTCCCATGTGCTCTAAGGTGCTACGAGAGTTGGATACTACTCTCCACTGCTTTGTGGGATTGCAGCAAGTCTTGGGTAATTTGGTAGCAATTTGGTTTCACGCAGAACATGAGATTTCTACCTTGGATTTGGATGGTTGGCTTAGGTCAACTTGGGGAAATCCACGAGTGATATCTTCATGGCAAAATTCTAGTGGATTTAGTGTTAACTGGAAACGTTTAAATTCAGAGAAACTGATTGGTCGGTTGGCGAGGAGCTGCATTCGACTCGTGTTGTTGCGGTGGAAATTGTTGCATACATACATCTTAGCAAAGAGAGGTAACATTAGTGGCGGCAAATTTGTAGAATTTTTTCCTAGCTTTCACCATTAGGAGCCTGTGCATGACCCTAACTTTTTCTCTGTTTTCTTTTTAGCTTATCAATATTATTTAAACTGCCAATGTATTATTATGCTGGTTTCTATGGGACTTAAAATAATTAAACAATGCAAGACTTGGTCAAATATTGATAATCAAAATCAAAATTATTTTACTTTCCGTCTTTCTGTTACAATTGACCACTGCTCACCTATAATATAATTCTTATGCGATTAACGCCAAAAAAGGACAATTCAAGGGAGAGCAGCTTAAGATCAAGAGAAACCACATCCATCCACTGTTTGCAAAAAGGGTTTCGTCGCACATCAAGAAGAAATACTGCCAGACAAATTGCCAGAAACAGTCATATCTGGCATATAATGACATTCCAGGGAAACATTTTCTGGCTGAGTAGTCCTTTTTTCTCTCTGTAAAAAATACAATTTGCTTTATCCTTCTTTTTTTCCATTATCATTGTTTATTTTTACATGATTACTCTGAATAATTAGTTTCAGAATCTGTAACCATAACTATCTCCATGTCTCTGTTTTCTACTCTAACTTTATCATCATCCTTGTAATCCTTTGCTAGAGCATTACAATCGATGGTGTGCCATACTGGTCTCTCCTCTTGAAACAATCTACAGGTGAATTAGAAGCAAAATATAAATATCTCAGTAAACACTAACGAGGTGGCATTTGGTAGCAAAATAAGACAGAGAACAAGGTTAGGAACACAAGAGATTGTCTTTGTACATTGTTCAATAGTACTGGGGGATGAGAAAATACTTTATGAGATCATTACCCCTGGCCGGATATGTGGTCCGGCGGCAGGAGTGGTGGTCCAGTGGAGGACAATGAGGTAGATCTTTTGTCTGAGTTAGAGTTGGGTATTCAGTGCACTCACTTTTCAGAAGTACACAATAAGTGTCTAGTCCAACTTAACATACTAAGGGTTGTGTGTGTGTGTGTGTGTGTGTGTGTGTGTGTGTGTGTGTGTGTGTGTGTGTGAGAGAGAGAGAGAGAGAGAGAGAGAGAGAGAGAGTACCCTGTATAAATCATGCCATCTCCACCCCATTTTACACATGTTATGGCGAGTGTGTGGCCAACTTATCATTGCTCTGGGTTCTGAGCATACAAACCTCACCTGTGATGAATGTTTGAATGAATTAATGAAATCAGTATGATTTTCAAAAGCAAAAGAACTAGATTTTGGTAGATTTCATACCTCAGTCTCTCGTGGTTTACTTGTAAGATCACAGGTAGTTCCATTAGTATATTGATGAGCATGATACCTGAATAAACATCATGTACAAAGGTTGTTTTCATCACAGAATTTATCGTGTAAAACTGATTCTCCAAAAGTTAACCTATCTTCACACTAATGTGACGTTAGTGTGACAGTCATCGGAAGCTACCTTTGAGATGCATCTTTTGAGCGAGGATCCTTTAACGTAGAAATGTCAGAGAGATTTTGGTTATAGGCAGCTGTAGCCTCTGGGTCATAAACTCCCAATACAAACTCCTGGACCACCTATAACAAGGAAAATGAAATGATTATTGGACATGAAAATGTTTCTTTAACTCTCCAATAACAATAGCGATATTATTGACTAATTGACCAGAAATTATAGGAAAAATTGCTATAAGCACATCAATATTGATGACCAAGAAAAAGGCTCCAACCCACCCATAAGATTTATTCCAATCATTGACTTCTATTATCAGTGATCAATAAAGGATAAAATTTGGTACCCTCAAAACAAAGACACAAACTTTTGATGTAGATGAACCTACTCAAACAATGATTCATGCTGGTGGCTCCAGCTCCACCAATCCCGTAGAACTATAATTTTGGTCTTTTTTCTTTAAAAATAGAACCTCTCTTATTAATGGGAGAAAGAGAGAATCCAAATCCTGGTAGTATGATAGAATCTGCTAGGAAAATACCAAGTTACAAGTAAACAAATCTACAAAGCAGAATAACTATTTTTTTGACTAACTTGTTAAAACAATCAGCTTTCAGAGTAAAAATGTAAATATTGTAAATCACTTGAATTTTCATATTATCTAAAATTATTGATTACATTTACATCTTTCATATACACCAAAATAAACATATCAAAGGCTCTGAAATGTATGAAAATAAGAGCTATCATATTTTTACTGGTTTTCAATCTTTTTCAAAATACGGCATAAGTCTATATAACTGACATTATTTAATTGGGTCTTTAACAATTATGTTCTAGATAAATATCATGGTGTACAACTGTACATGTGCCAACTTTTATACCGGTGACAAGTGATCCTGAACATGTTGTAATTACTGATATTGTTGATCTAGATTAACCGGGATAAGAAACCTAAGTCCCAAAGAGTGAAAGCCAAGCCATGACAACCACCTTTACCCATTCAAACTCATTCATGAATGTAATCCCTCTCACAATTGCCTTTATCTAGAGGATCAATAAGAGAGAAACTTGTAAAAAGAAAATGGAGGATTAAATCCAAAGGGGATAAGTGTATACCTTATCATCCTCCAAATGTAGCTGTCGCAACTTCTTTTTGTAGCAAAATTCGTATGACCACCAACCTTCTTGCTGCATAAACAACATCAGCAAATGTATATGAACATGATTTTAGCATTACAATACCATATATCTGAAAGAAGTTCCAGAGAAAGCAAATATTTAGACCACAATAGATATTACTTAATAAGTCACCACTCAACAACATTAGTGTAATGCAAATACTAACTCTGACAAAGCATGGACCATTCAAAACTTCTAGCAATTCGTCTGGTGTCTTCTGTTTAGCCCTTTTCTCAGTTTCAACAATCATGCTGCTAACATTTTGCTGGATAACAGGCTTTCCACTTTTTTCCTTTTCAACCCTAGGCAAGTAACAAATGAACTTCTGTCCATTTTTGCCCGGCATGACAATAGACTCCTGATCATCATCCTGGAGATAGAGAACCTCATGCTTATTAGAAGGTGGATGTAATAAGATACCCAAAGGCACGCACACTGAGACTATCAATTCACCAAAAATATGACTGTGTTATAAGCAAAGGTTTATAAAACTATGCAAAAGGCACAATACGGTGATTACAAAACTACTCTTATAAATTAAGTTACTAAACTGTCTGGAGTTTTGGGCACCACTGTCAGTATGAAGTTGTCAAACAATTTAGAACCTTAATTTCACAAAAAAGGGACCAACCATTCTTATTTCCATCCTTCTTTATACTAATAACAAGTTGCCTTTTATCAAGAGGAAAAACAGAACAATGAGAGAATCTTCTAGACACTATTTCAATTATGTAAAGGAATACAATTAGGTTCGATAAAATTACAAATGGAAGAGACCAAATTGAGAATATCCAAAAGGGGCAAATTCCTATGAGAATTTTCGAAAGGAGAAAATATACTTAATCATAGAAAGAACAATAGATTAACACCCCCTAAACAATGGCATATAACAAACACGTTTCAGAAGCTTACAGGATGATAAGGGGATTCTTCTGAATGAAATTCGATCTTGTATTTCGGTTCACGAGAGCTGCCTCCACCAAATGTGCTACCTGTTTATATAATTGGCAGTGATCAAGCTCAAATACTAATAATAACGGGAAAAAAAAAAAGAAAAAAATTGTATAGTATACTAAAATTCAGCAGTTAGATCATTAAGAACAACCACGACTCAACATATATAAACCTAAAGAATCAATATCTACTTTTCACATCATGAAAATGCTCAATTGACCATAACGTGCATTCTTTCAGCACAAACCCAGACTAAATTATTCAGATTTTCAATCATCGCCTATTTCAATGACGCAACAATATCCAAATTATTCACGAACATGAAAATCGGTAAAGAAAGAAAGGTAGTAATAAAAGATCGATTTACCGATATTTGCAGGGAAGATGTGTTCGCCGAAGACATGGCTTAAGATGATGTGAGATATCAGGAGCAAGAAAAGTGCTTTCATCTTGACGGGTTTGCAATTAAAGGAAATACGTTATAAGAATAAACTAGGTGAGGCTGAGGCAGTCGATTATACGACTCCGACCAGTCCTGGCTCGCGTGTGGGGTTCCGGCAAGTTCTTGAGATCTAGCAAGGTGGATCTCGCCGGCGAGAATGAAAGGTGAGAACTGAGAAAGAGGGGTTTACGGTGTAGAGTGTTTGTGGGTGTGACGCGACGGTGTGATTTGAAACGTCGATGAAGGGAAGAGAGAGGAGCCAATGGACGAGAGGGAGGAAAAAGTGGAGAGAATGAACGAAGTGGAACTGAGGGTGGCTTCGCACAATGCCGATTATTATGTAATTTTTACTAGTGTATGTTTATCATGTACGAGATAATATATAAAATTATACAAAAATTTTTATTAAAAAAATTAAATAAAAAATATATAGTAATTATTAATATAAATATTTTATAAAATTATAATTAAAATTAAATTTTAAGAATTTTTAATATTAAAAATAATTAGTATTTATTTTAATAACTTGAGTTTATTGAGTAATTTTTTTATTCATCCACTTAAATAAGTATTAAAAGTTCGAATTTTGTTTTGCGTTATAACAATTTATTGACTAGTATTTGATCCTTAATAAATGGAGTATCAATATGTGATTAGAGTTGGCAGGAGTACCGAAACCCGTAGGTATTCGACTCGTCCATACCTGATCAGGACGGATAATAACCCGACTTGAGACGGGGCGAGTTTCATTCGGAGTGAGTGTTCGAAGGGGCAGAACGGGATCGGGTTTAAGGTATACTTGTCCCAGGGTATATACATATAAATACCTTTTAGGAATTAGGATTCGCCTCATATCACAATTTCGGTGACTCACAGCCTCAGTCTGTACTCTAGAGCCAGGTTAGAGAGACTCAGTCATCCTCACCAAGAATCTTCTTCTGGGCTTCTTCACAAGAAACCCCGCATGGCTCTCATTGCCGTCATAGCTCATGTCGTGTCGCCACTAAGCATGTTACCCTCGCTGCTGAGCCCGTCATCGTCTACCTTCACAGCTCTAGTTGTCACCGCTGCTGAGCCCGTCGCTACCTTCTTGCTGAACCCCTTTCTTCTAGGTAAATTCCTTAAGCCCACGCTGCTTTTCTCCTTTGAGCCCCTTTTCTCTATGCAAATTCCTCTCTCTCCCCCTTCTCTCTCCCTTTCACATTGTGAGTCTGTTAAGTTCTTCTCTTTTTCTTCCATAAACTCATCACATGGTTGTCGCTGTAGCTTTGTTTCAATCTGTCACCGGAGTCCCTTTTGATACATGGTCAAGAGGGTATTTTCGTCATTTTGAAATTAAGGAGCAGAATGGTAATCTTGTCATATTCAAGGATTTGAATACTAGAAGAATTGTACCATACCAGTCTTGGACATCAAGAAGACCAAGAGTCCGTCTCAAAAACAGTGGTGCTGAAAGGGCGACAACTCATAAGGTCCATTGGGCTAAGTCAGGACAGCAAGAAGCCCAATAATGCTTTTCAAATTCAATGGGAGGCATAATTTATTATTAATTTTTGAATTTTTAGGAATTTAAGTTAGTTTATTTTGTTGTTAGAGTTTGTTGAAAGATTTGAATTACTCCTGATTTGCTTAGTAGTATTTTTAGGGATTTTAAATTTAAATCAAATATGATCTAATCTAATAAAATCAAATCTGATTTAAATTAGTTATCATATCTTTAGGATTTTAAAATTTAAATCAAATTTGATCTAATCCAATAAGATCAAATCTGATTTAAATTAGTTATCTTATCTTTTAGTTAGTTTGTTAGGAGCCTATTTAAATACTTCTGGTGAGACCATTTGGAATAACTTTTGATGAATAAAATTTCCTTAGTGCTTTATGCACGTTTTTATTGTGTGATTAAGTGAGGTGAGTGATTTGCTTCACTTGTTGCATGGAGAAAATTGAGTGATTCAATTTTCATTCCTCTGATCTAGGTTGTCAAGGACAGGTGGTCTAGTAGGAAAAACCCTTCCAATGACCTAGGTTGCTAGGAACAGGTTTCTTAGAGGTTTAGTAGGAAACCCCCCTTTATCTATCTTGTTATTTTTTTCCTTATCATCTGGTATCAGTTACAAGTAGTAGGTAAATTCTTATTTATCTACACGTTCCATGGGTCTTGTTTAGTCTCTTTGTTTTTTTTTATTTTTGTAAATTCACGTTAGAGTAAAAAAATGAAAAAAGTTCCTTTTTTAATTTTGTTTTTGCATTTATCTTTTCTTTAAGTCAGTGTCTGAAAAAAATATAAAAAAATTAATATAAAAATGATTGAGTATTATGATAGTGATGATGAAAGAAGCTCATATGCGAAAAAGAGTTCTCAGTTTCAAATCCCTGCATTCAAAGGGAGGAATGATACTAAAGCGTATTTCAGATGGGAAAGAAAGGTAGAATCGATTTTTGTAAATTGCATCCTTTCAGAGGAAAAGAAGGTTCAACTGGTACAAGCCAAATTTTCCAATGCTGCCCGTATATGGTAGACTGAATTAGGAAGATCTAGAAGACGGTACGGAAAGCGCCCAATTAGTAGCTGGGAGAAGATGAAGAAAATCATGAGGAGGCAGTTTGTACCATCATCATACCACAATACATTTTTTGGAAAATTTTTTACGTTACAACAAGGCTCACAATCAGTAATGGAGTACCACAAGGAGTTTCTATATTTGATGGACATGGCTAATATTAAAAGGAGTCCTGAGGTTCTTAAAGACCGATTTTTGTTTGGATTACGTGAAGAACTTGTAGATGAAGTCCAACGTTACCGTTACACAACCATGGATAATTTGGTCAAATTGGCCATTGACTGGGAGCAGGTGCAACAAATGATAGCTTGCCATAACAAGAGGAATTCTTCTACGCCTATCTTTCATTCTTCTTCAAAGCCAAAGATGGAAGAATTTGTTGAGTATGCTGTAGAGGGTGATGTGTTCTTGGAAGATTCAACAGTGCAGAATTTCTCAACTGGGTCCTTGGGATGTGAGCAATTTAAAGAATATGAGAGAAAAGAAATTGAAAAAGAGATTGAGTGTTTGAGTGAAAAGAATCCATGTTTGATTGAAAGCGAGGGGTTTGAGAGAAAAGATAAGAATAGTGAGCGAGAGGAGTCAATGAGTGAAAAAGAAAATGAGTTCAATAAACACACTTGTGAGATCTCTCTAGAAAGTTCTAGCTTAGACAAGAGTGCATTAGTCTCATTGAAACCCACAGAGTCCTTAGTTTCTCATACATCTAACCACGAAATTCCTAGTGTTTTTATATCAAATTTTCCAGGCGTTGTAGATTCACTAGTCAATTATGGAGGCATTAATATAGATGAAATGGTAGAAAGACAAATTACACACTTTGGATAAGATGGTGAAACCATGGTTGGAAAGATTGAACTTGCACATATGAGGGACATAGCTACAATTCAGTGGATAGAGAAGAGCCATCAAACAATGGTATTTAAACCTGGAGATTGAGCTTGGATTCCTTGGAGGGACGAAGAGCATCTCATTCAAGATTCGAGGACGAATCTTTTTGAAGAGGGAGAGAATGATACATGGTCAAGAGGGTATTTTCGTCATTTTGAAGTTAAGGGGCAGAATGGTAATTGGTGGACGAAATTGTGATTCGTACTCTTTGTTTTACTCTTTATTGTTGTATGGAATAATTATAATGGCTCTTTGCTATGTGTGGACACAACTCCGTTCAACTAACCAGCAAGTGTACTGGGTCGTCCAAGTAATAAACCTTACGTGAGTAAGGGTCGATTCCACAGAGATTGTTGGTATGAAGCAAGCTATGGTCATCTTGTAAATCTCAGTCAGGCGGATAGTAATTGATTATGGATTTTTGAAAATTAATAAATAATAAACATAAAATAAAGATAAAGTTACTCATGTAATCCAATGATGGAGATTTCAGATAGGCGTATGGAGATGCTGTGCTCTTCCTAAATCTCTGCTTTCCTACTGCTTTTATCCAATTTTATCACTCCCTTCTATGGCAAGCTGTATGTAGGGCATCACCGTTGTCAATGGCTACATCCCATCCTCTCAGTGAAAAAGGTCCAAATGCTCTGTCACAGCACGGCTAATCATCTGTCGGTTCTCAATCAGGTTGGAGTAGAATCCCATGATTCTTTTGCGTCTGTCACTAACGCCCAGCCTTCAAGAGTTTGAAGCTCGTCACAGTCATTCAATTCCGGAATCCTCCTCGGAATACCACAGACAAGGTTAGACCTTTCGGATTCCCATGAATGCCGCCATCAATTCTAGCTTATACCACGAAGATTCTGATTAAGAAATCCAAGAGATATGTGCCTGGTCTAAGGTAGAACGGAAGTGGTTGTCAATCACGCGCGTTCATAGGTGAGAATGATGATGAGTGTCACGGATCATCACATTCATCAAGTTGAAGTGCAACGTATATCTTGGAATAAGAATAAAAGAGAATTGAATAGAAAGTAATAATAATTGTATTGAAACTTGAGGTACAGCAGAGCTCCACACCCTTAATCTATGGTGTGCAGAAACTCCACCGTTGAAAA
>NC_029774.3:62929616-62930666 GCF_000817695.3 Arachis duranensis | reverse complement strand
TTCTAATTAGATGAGCGGGACTTGTAGCTTTTTGCTTCTGAACAGTTTTGGCATCTCACTTTTTCCTTTGAAGTTCAGAATGATTGGCTTCGCTAGGAACTTAGAATTTCGGATGGTGTTATTGATTTTTCTAGTTAAGTATGTTGATTCTTGAACACAGCTACTTATGAGTTTTGGCCGTGGCCCTAAGCACTTTGTTTTCCAGTATTACCACCGGACACATAAATGCCACAGACACATGACTGGGTGAATCTTTTCAGATTGTGACTCAGCTTTGCTAGAGTCCCCAGTTAGAGGTGTCCAGAGCTCTTAAGCACGCTCTTTTTGCTTTGGATCACGACTTTAACCACTCAGTCTCAAGCTTTTCACTTGGACCTTCATGACACAAGCACATGGTTAGGGACAGCTTAATTCAGCCGCTTAGGCCTGGATTTTATTTGCTTGGGCCCTCCTATCCATTGATGCTCAAAGCCTTGGATCCTTTTTACCCTTGCCTTTTGGTTTTAAGGGCTATTGGCTTTTTCTGCTTGCTATTTCTTTTTCTTCCTTTTTTTTTTGCCATATTTTTTTTTTTCGCAAGATTTTGTTTTTCACTGCTTTTTCTTGCTTCAAGAATCAATTTCATGATTTTTCATATTATTAATAACATTTCTCTTTGTTCATCATTCTTTCAAGAGCCAATAGTTTTAACATTCATAAACAACAAGGTCAAAAATATGCACTGTTCAAGCATTCATTCAGAAAGCAAAAAGTATTGTCACCACATCAATATAATTAAATTAAATTCAAGGACAAATTCGAAATTCATGTACTTCTTGTTCTTTTGAGTTAAAAACATTTTTTTATTTAAGAGAGGTGAAGGATTAATGGAGTTATTCATAACTTTAAGACATAGTTACTAACTACTAATGATCATGAAGTAGAGACACAAAACATAAATAAACATATATCATAAAAACTGAAAAGCAGAGAAAATAAGAACAAGGAATGAGTCCACCTTAGTGGCGTCTTCTTCTTGAAGGACCAATAATGTCCTTAAGCTCTTCTATG
>NC_029774.3:62926271-62929297 GCF_000817695.3 Arachis duranensis | reverse complement strand
GTTGCTAGTGGGGATGATGGAGCATTGAATGAACTCTAACCACCTTCTAGCCACAGTCTTGAGGTCCAGTCTTCTTAGTTGAACCGGCTTGCCTTTGGAGTCTCTTTCCCATTGAGCTCCTTCCACACATATGTCCATAAGGACTTGGTCCAACCTCTGATTAAAGTTGACCCTTCTAGTGTAGGGGCATTCATCTCCTTGCATCATGGGCAAGTGGAATGCCAACCTCACATTTTCCAGACTAAAATCTAAGTATTTCCCCCGAACCATTGTGAGATAATTCTTTGGACTCGGATTCACACTTTGATCATGGTTACTAGTGATCCATGCATTGGCATAGAACTCTTGAACCATTAAGATTCCGACTTGTTGCATGGGGTTGGTTAGGACTTCCCAACCACTTCTTCGGATTTCATGTCGGATCTCCGGATACTCATTTTTCTTGAGTTTGAAAGGGACCTCAGGGATCACCTTCTTCTTTGCCACAACATCATAGAAGTAGTCTTGATGGCTTTTGGAGATGAATCTTTCCATCTCCCATGACTTGGAGGTGGAAGCTTTTGTCTTTCCTTTTCCTTTTCTAGAGGATTCTCCGGCCTTAGGTGCCATTGATGGTAATGGAAAAACAAAAAGATTATGCTTTGACCACACTAAACTTAAAATATTGCTTGCCCTCGAGCAAGAGAAGAAAGAAGAGAAGAAGAAGAAGAAGAAAATATGGAGGAGAGTGAGAGAAGGTATTTCGGTCATTTAGGGTGGGTTTGGGTGGGAAAGATTTTTGAATTTTGAAGGTGGGTGGGGTTTATGGGGAAGAGTGGATGGATGTGAGTGGTGAAGGGGGTAATTGGGAAGAGAGGTTTGAGGTGATTGGTGAAGGGTTTTTGGGGAAGTGTATTTATTGGAAAGAGAGAATGAATGTTGAGAAGAGGGGAGAATATGTTAGGTGGGGATCCTGTGGGGTCCACAGATCCTGAGATGATCCTGTGGGGTCCACAGATCCTGAGGTGTCAAGGATTTACATCCCTGCACCAATTAGGCATGTAAAATGCCTTTGCACACCATTCTGGCATTTAAACGCCGAAGTGATGCACGCTCTGGGCGTTCAACACCCATGTATAGCATGTTTCTGGCGTTGACGTTAACGCCCATATGTATCATGTTTCTGGCGTTGGACGCCAGTTCCATGCTTGTTACTGGTGTTCAGCGCCAACTTTCCTCAAGGCATATTCCTGGCGTTCAAACGCCAGAATGTTGCTTGTTTCTGGCATTCAGCGCCAGAAACATGCTCTGTTCTGGCATTGAACGCCAGCCAGATGCACCTTACTGGCGTTTAAACGCCAGTAAGTCCTTCCTCCAGGGTGTGATTTTTCTTTTGCTATTTTTGATTCTGTTTTTAATTAATTTTAGTATTTTTTTCGTGACTCCACATGATCATGAACCTAATAAAACACAAAATAACAATAAAATAAAATTAAAATTAGATATATAAAAATTGGGTTGCCTCCCAACAAGCGCTTCTTTAGTGTCATTAGCTTGACAGTGGGTTCTCATGGAGCCTCACAGATATTCAGAGCATGATGAGGGCCTCCCAACACCAAACTTAGAGTTTGACTGTGGGGGCTCTTTTTGACTATGTACTGAGAGAAGCTTTTCATGCTTCCTCTCCATGGTTGTAGAGGAAGGTCCTTGAGCTTTAAACACAAGGTAGTCCCTATTCAATTGAAGGACTAATTCTCCTCTGCTAACATCAATCACAGCTTCTGCTGTGGCTAGGAAGGGTCTTCCAAGGATGATGCATTCATCTTCTTCCTTCCTAGTGTCTAAGATTATGAAATCAGCAGGGATGTAAAGGCCTTCGACCTTTACTAACACGTCCTCTACTAATCCATAAGCTTGTCTTACTGACTTGTCTGCCAATTGAAGCGAGAATAAGGCAGGCTGTACCTCAATGATCTCCAGTTTCTCCATTACAAAGAGTGGCATAAGATTTATGCCTGACCCCAGGTCACACAGAGCCTTGTTAAAGGTCATGGTGCTTATGGTACAGGGTATTAAGAATTTACCAGGATCTTGTCTCTTTTGAGGTAGAGTTTTCTGAATCCATGTATCTAGTTCACTAATGAGCAAGGGGGATTCACCTTCCCAAGTCTCATTACCAAACAACTTGGCATTCAGCTTCATGCTAGCTCCTAGATATTGAGCAACTTGCTCTCCAGTTACATCTTCATCCTCTTCTAAGGAGGAATAGTTTTCAGAGCTCATGAATGGCAGAAGGATATTTAGTGGAATCTCTATGGTCTCTATATGAGCCTCAGATTCCTTTAGGTCCTCAATGGGGAACTCCTTCTTGTTTAAGAGACGTCCCAAGAGGTCTTTCTCACTAGGATTTTTGGTGGAAGAAATTGTGATCAATTCTCTTCAAGTTGTTTGTCTTTGTATAAAATCATTATTATGGCACTGGTTGAATTCACAACTCCGTTCAACTAACCAGCAAGTGTACTGGGTCGTCCAAGTAATAAACCTTACGTGAGTAAGGGTCGAATCCACAGAGATTGTTGGTATGAAGCAAGCTATGGTCACCTTGTAAATCTCAGTCAGGCAGATTAAAATGGTTTATGGGTTTCGAAAATAAAGATAAAAGAATAGATTAAATAAAAGGATAGAAGACTTATGCAGACTCATTGGTGGGAATTTCAGATAAGCGAATGGAGATGCTGCATGGCTCAAGGACGCCTGCTCTCCCACTGCTTCTACTCAATCCTTCTTACTCCTTTCCATGGCAAGCTTTGTATAGGGGTTCACCATCAACTGTGGCTACTTTCTTCCTCTCGGGGAAATACCCTGTGCGGCTGTCACTCGCACAGCTAACCAGTCTGGAGGCATCACCCATGGCTAATGGCTACATCCCATCCTCGCAGTGAAAACTAATGCACGCACTCTGTCACAGTACGGCTAATCACCGGTTGGTTCCCGCTCCTACTGGAATAAAATCCCTTGATTCTTTTGCGTCTGTCACTAACGCCCAG
>NC_029774.3:62924337-62925230 GCF_000817695.3 Arachis duranensis | reverse complement strand
TTTCGTCCTTCTCCTCCCTTGTGCATTCGGCCATATTGATTACATCAATGGCCTTGCACTCTCCTTTTTGATTCTCTTCTGTATTGCTTGGGAGAATACTGGGAGGAGTTTCAATGACTTTCTTACTCAGCTGGCCCACTTGTGCCTCCAAATTTCTGATGGAGGACCTTGTTTCACTCATGAAACTTAAGGTGGCCTTAGACAGATCAGAGACTATATTTGCTAAGTTAGCGGGGCTCTGTTCAGAATTCTCTGTCTGTTGCTGAGAAGATGATGGAAAAGGCTTGCTATTGCTGAGCCTGTTTCTTCCACCATTAGTAAAGCTTTGTTGAGGCTTTTGTTGATCCTTCTATGAGAAATTTGGATGATTTCTCCATGATGAATTATAGGTGTTTTCATAAGGTTCACCCATGTAATTAACCTTTGCCATTGCAGGGTTCTCAGGATCATAAGCTTCTTCAGAAGCTGCCTCTTTAGTACTGTTGGATGCATTTTGCCATCCATTCAGACTTTGAGAGATCATGTTGACTTGCTGAGTCAACACTTTATTCTGAGCCAATATGGCATTCAGAGTATCAATTTCAAGAACTCCCTTCCTCTGAGGCGTCCCACTATTCACGGAATTCCTCTCAGAAGTGTACATGAATTGGTTATTTGCAACCATGTCAATAAGTTCTTGAGCCTCTTCAGGCGTTTTCTTTAGGTGAATAGATCCACCTGCAAAATGGTCCAATGACACCTTGGAAAATTCAGATAGACCATAATAGAATATATCTAATATGGTCCATTCTGAAAACATGTCAGAAGGACACTTTTTGGTCATCTGCTTGTATCTTTCTCAAGCTTCATAGAGGGATTCACCATCTTTTTGCTTGAAGGTCTGAACATCCACT
>NC_029774.3:62921350-62924325 GCF_000817695.3 Arachis duranensis | reverse complement strand
TCCATAAAACTTGCAGTTCTGTTGCATTAAAGCAACTAATTGAGGTTTCAGCTCAAAATTGTTGGCTCCAATGGCAGGAATGGAGATGCTTCTTCCATCAAATTTGGACGTTGGTTTTGTGAAGTCACCAAGCATTCTCCTTGCATTATTGTTGTTGGGTTTGGCTGGCATTTCCTTCTCTTGTTCGAAAATTTCAGAAAGGTTGCTTCTGGATTGTTGTAGTTTAGCTTCTCTTAGTTTCCTCTTCAGAGTCCTTTCAGGTTCTGGATCAGCTTCAACAAGATTGTCTTTTTCCTTATTCCTGCTCATATAGGGAAGAAGAGAACAAGAAAAGAAAGAGGAATCCTCTATGTCACAGTAAAGAGGATCCTTTGTTGTTAGTAGAAGAAGGAATGGAAGAAGAGTGAAGAAGAATGGTTAAGGATAGAGGTAGTGATTTGAGATGAAGAGAGGTGAAGAGAAGTGTTAGTAAATAAATAAATAAATAGAAGAAGGAGAGATAGAAAATTTCGAAAATAATTTTGAAAAAGTGGTTAGTGATTTTCGAAAATTAAAGATAAGATATAATTAAAATTAGAATTTAAAACAATTAAAAAGAATTTTTGAAAAAGAGAGGTATTTTCGAAAATTAAAGAGGGATAGGTAGTTAGTTGGTTTTGAAAAAGATAAGAAACAAACAAAAAGTCAAATAGTTAGTTTAAAAAGATATTAAAATCAAATTTGAAAAGATAAGAAGACAAGATAAGACAAGATATTTTGAAATCAAAATTGAAAAAGATAAAATTTTGAAAAAGATAAGATAAAAAGATAAGATTTTTAAGAAAAAGATATTTTGAAAAAGATTTGATTTTTAAAATTAAAATTGATTAAAAGATAAGATTCTAGAATTTAAAGATTGAACCTTTCTTAACAAGAAAGTAACAAACTTCAAATTTTTTAATCAAAACATTAATTATTGATTATATTTTCGAAAATATGATGTAAAAGATAAGAAAAAGATTTTGAAAAATTTTGAAAAATATTTTTTTTTTGAAAATTTTCGAAAAACAAAGATAAAGTTGAAAAGATATGATTTTTGAAAAAGATTTTGAAAAGATAAGATTTTTAAAATTGAAAATTTGATTTGACTTGTAAGAAACAACTAATTTTAAAATTTTTTTGACTAAGTCAACTCAAATTTTCGAAAATTTGGAGAAAAATAAGGAAAATATATTTTTTTGATTTTTGAATTTTTAATGATGAGAGAGAAAAATTAAAAACGTTATTTTTGTGTTTTTCTCTTTTCTTTATGGATCAAAACAAAGAATGCATGCAAGAACACTATGAATGTCAAGATGAACACCAAGAACACTATGAAGATCATGATGAACATCAAGAACATATTTTTGAAAAATTTTTTTATGCATAGAAAACATGCAAAACACCAAACTTAGAAATCTTTAATGCATGGACTCTAACAAACGAAAAATGCATATGAAAAATAACAAAAGATACAAAACAAGAAAACATCAAGATCAAACAAGAAGACTTACCAAGAACAACTTGAAGATCATGAAGAACTCTATGAATGCATGAATTTTCGAAAAATGCATAATAATTTTTTTTAAAACATGCAATTGACACCAAACTTATAATTTCACTCAAGACTCAAACAAGAACATAAAATATTTTTTATTTTTATGATTTTCTGATTTTTTTGTATTTTTATTATTTTTTTTCGAAAATTATATTTTAAGAAAACGACAATAAAGAAAAAATTTTGAAAGATTTTTGAAAACTTTTTTTTTGAAAAGAAAATAAAAAGAAAATTACCTAATCTGAGCAACAAGATGAACCGTCAGTTGTCCATACTCGAATAATCCCCGGCAACGGTGCCAAAAACTTGGTGGACGAAATTGTGATTCGTACTCTTTGTTGTACTCTTTATTGTTGTATGGAATAATTATAATGGCTCTTTGCTATGTGTGGACACAACTCCGTTCAACTAACCAGCAAGTGTACTGGGTCGTCCAAGTAATAAACCTTACGTGAGTAAGGGTCGATTCCACAGAGATTGTTGGTATGAAGCAAACTAGGGTCATCTTGTAAATCTCAGTCAGGCGGATAGTAATTGATTTTGGATTGTCGAAAATTAATAAATAATAAACATAAAATAAAGATAAAGTTACTCATGTAATCCAACGATGGGATTTCAGATAGGCGTATGGAGATGCTGTGCTCCTCCTGAATCTCTACTTTCCTACTACTTTTATCCAATTTTATCACTCCCTTCTATGGCAAGCTGTATGTAGGGCATCACCGTTGTCAATGGCTACATCCCATCCTCTCAGTGAAAAAGGTCCAAATGCTCTGTCACAGCACGGCTAATCATCTGTCGGTTCTCAATCAGGTTGGAGTAGAATCACTTGATTCTTTTGCGTCAGTCACTAACGCCCAGCCTTCAGGAGTTTGAAGCTCGCCACAGTCATTCAATTCCGGAATCCTACTCGGAATACCACAGACAAGGTTAGACCTTCCAGATTCCCATGAATGCCGCCATCAATTCTAGCTTATACCACGAAGATTCTGATTAAGGAATCCAAGAGATATGCGCCTGGTCTAGGGTAAAACGGAAGTGGTTGTCAATCACGTGCGTTCATAGGTGAGAATGATGATGAGTGTCACGGATCATCACATTCATCAAGTTGAAGTGGAACGAATATCTTAGAATAGGAATAATTCGAATTGGATAGAAAATAATAGTAATTGCATTGAAACTTGAGGTACAGCAGAGCTCTACACCCTTAATCTATGGTGTGTAGAAACTCCACCGTTGAAAATACATAAGTGAAAAGTTCAGGCATGGCCGAATGGCCAGCCCCCAAAACGTGATCAATAGTCTCCTCAGATGAAGAATAAAATAAAACTGAGACCAAAGATGTCTAATACAATAGTAAATTATCCTATTTATACTAGACTAGCTACTAGGGTTTACA
>NC_029774.3:62919143-62921337 GCF_000817695.3 Arachis duranensis | reverse complement strand
GTGTGTTTGGGCTGAGCTTGATCTATCCACGAGCTGAGGCGTTTATTGCAGTTGAACGCCGAGTTATGACGTGTTTTGGGCGTTCAACTCCGGGTCGTGACGTGTTTCTGGCATTTTACTCCAGACAACAACATGGAACTGGCGTTGAGCGCCAGTTTACGTCATCAATTCCCAAATAAAGTATGAACTATTATATATTGCTGGAAAGCTCTGGATGTCTAATTTCCAACGCCATTGAGAGAGCGCCATTTAGAGTTCTGTAGCTCCAGAAAATCCATTTCGAGTGCAGAGAGGTCAGATTCCAACAGCATCAGCAGTCCTTTGTCAGCCTCCTATCAGAGTTTTGCTCAAGTCCCTCAATTTCAGCAAGAAATTATCTGAAATCACAGAAAAACACACAAACTCATAGTAAAGTCCAGAAATATGAATTTAACATAAAAACTAATGAAAACATCCCTAAAAGTAGCTTGAACTTACTAAAAACTACCTAAAAACAATGCCAAAAAGCGTATAAATTATCCGCTCATCAGTAATCTTGTCATATTCAAGGATCTGAATACTAGAAGAATTGTACCATGCGCATGCCTATACGCGATGCTACTATGGCAAATCTTATATCATTTTGAAGCCCCAGATGTTAGCTTTCCAACCCAACTGAAACTACATCATTTGGATCTCTGTAGCTCAAGTTATGGTCAATTAAGTGCAAAGAGGTCAGGCTTGACAGCTTTTTGGTTCCATCATTTCTTCATGAGTTCTCCAACTTTACATGCTTTTTCTTCATTCCCTTGATCCAATCTTTGCCTCCTAAATCTGAAATCACTTAACAAACATATCAAGGCATCTAATAGAATCAAGGTAAATTACATTTAGCTATTTTAAGACCTAAAAAGCATGTTTTCACTCTTAAGCACAATTAAAGGAGAATATACAAAACCATGCTATTTCATTGAATAAATGTGGGTAAAAGATGACAAAATCTCCAAAAATCAATACAAGATAAACCCTACAAATGGGATTTATCAAAGAGAAAGCTTTTCTCTCTAGAAACTAACTAAAGCATTCCCTCCAAAATTCAATTATGACTCTCCTCCTTGACTCCTCTTGATTCTTGCATGAAATAGGCTTAGATGTGCGTTGGATTTGGGCCTGGGAAGCCCAAAATTTGCCCCAGCCTTTTCACTTTAATGAGGTCACGTGCGAGCATCGACGCGTATGCATGGGTCACATGTACGCGTCGCTTGGCAATTTTCCATCCACGCGTACGCGTCATGTATGCGTACGCGTCGCCATGCGACTCCATATCCATGCGTGCGCGTCTGCTGCACGTGTGTGTCGGTGAATGCGTTGTAAATCCTTGGTTTTCCATGATTTATCTACTTTGCATGCTTTTCTCTTCTTTTCTTTGATCCATCCCTAGTCTTTTCAACCTGAATTCACTTAACAAACACATCAAGGCATCTAGTGAAATTAAAAGTGAATCAAAATTAATCAATTAAAGGTGGTGCACGAATTTGTAATCCGCACAACTAACCAGCAAGTGCACTGGGTCGTCTAAGTAATACCTTACGTGAGTAAGGGTCGAATCCCACGGAGATTGTTGGATTGAAGCAAGCTATGTTTATTTTATTTATCTTAGTCAGGATACCAATAGGATTCTTTAGCCTCGTATTTTAATAAAGAAAAGGGCATAAAATAAATAGTTATTACTTTAATAATGGAGAATAAAAGCGTTACTTGTTGTGCAGTAATGAGAAATATGTTGGAGTTTTGGAGATGCTTTGTCCTCTGACTTCAACTCTTCCTTGAAATCCTGGCTTATACCACGAAGATTCTGATTAAGGAATCTAAGAGATACTCATTCAATCTGATGTAGAACGGAGGTGGTTGTCAGGCACACGTTCATAGATTGAGGAAGGTGATGAGTGTCACGGATCATCACCTTCTCTATAATTAAGCGCGAATGAACATCTTAGATAAGAACAAGCGTGTTTGAGTGGAAAACAAAGGAATTGTATTAAATCATCGAGACGCTGCAGAGCTCCTCACCCCCAACAATGGAGTTTAGAGACTCATGCCATCAAAAGTATGTAGTTCAGATCTAAAAATGTCATGAGATCCACAATAAGTCTCTAAAAGTTGTTTAAATACTAAACTGGTAACCGAGGTTTACAGAAAATGAGTAAACTAAGAT
>NC_029774.3:62918547-62919016 GCF_000817695.3 Arachis duranensis | reverse complement strand
TTTGGAGTTGAACTCCAAGTTATGACGTGTTTTGGGCGTTCAACTCCGGATCATGACGTGTTTCTGGCGTTTAACTCCAGACAGCAGCATGTACTTGGCGTTCAACGCCAAGTTACGTCGTCTATCTTCACGCAAAGTATGGGCTATTATATATTGCTGGAAAGCCCTGGATGTCTACTTTCCAAAGCCGTTGAGAACGCGCCAATTCGATTCCTGTAGCTCCAAAAAATCCATTCCGAATGCAGGGAGGTCAGGATCCAACAGCATCAGCAGTCCTTTTTCAACCTAACTTAGATTTTTGCTCAGCTCCCTCAATTTCAGCCAGAAATTTCCTGAAATCACAGAAAAACACACAAACTCATAGTAAAGTCTAGAAATATGATTTTTTCCTAAAAACTAATATTATTCTACTAAAAATTAATTAAAACATACTAAAATCTACATGAAATTACCCCCAAAAAGCGTATAA
>NC_029774.3:62917825-62918447 GCF_000817695.3 Arachis duranensis | reverse complement strand
GCGTATCACCATATGGATACATAGAACTTCAGGATAGTGACTCTAACAAAAAGTTCATTATTAATGGACAAAGAGTTAAACCCTATCTTGAAGGTAATCTCGAGCAAGAATGCTCAAGACTGAGACTTAATTGAAGATCAGTGATAGTCCAGCTAATGACATTAAAGAAGCGCTTGCTGGGAGGCAACCCAGCCATGTACAAAGTTTAATTACTAATTAAATAAATTTTCTTTCTTTACAGGTTTAGGTCTAAGTATCCTCAAAGGTGAAATAGCAAATTTATTGAAGTCCCAAGAGTTACAGAGAAATTTGGAAGCTCACTGGCATGAAAAAGCCAGTAAAGAAACACTTTGGGCGTTAAACGCCCAAAAGAAGCACCCACTGGGCGTTTAACGCCAGTAAGGGTAGCCTTCTGGGCGTTGAACGCCAGAAAGGAGCATCTTCTGGGCGTTAAACGCCAGAAAGATGCACCTTCTGGGCGTTTAACGCCAATCTGCTAGCATTCTGGGCGTTTAGAAAAACGCCCAGTAAAGAAGGCCTTCCTGGCGTTCAACGCCAGAAAGAAGCATCACATGGGCGTTGAACGCCCAGGAGAAGCACCATGTGGGCGTTAAACGCCCAA
>NC_029774.3:62912722-62913801 GCF_000817695.3 Arachis duranensis | reverse complement strand
AATGAACTGGTTCCTACAAGGACAGTCACAGGGTGGCGCATGTGTATTGACTACAGAAGGCTCAATACAGCCACCAGAAAGGATCATTTCCCTTTACCATTCATAGACCAAATGCTAGAAAGACTAGCTGGGCATGACTATTACTGCTTTTTGGATGGCTATTCAGGCTACAACCAAATTGCAGTAGATCCTCAGGATCAAGAGAAAACAGCATTCACTTGCCCTTCTGGCGTGTTTGCTTATAGGAGGATGCCTTTTGGTCTGTGCAATGCACCTGCAACCTTTCAGAGGTGCATGCTCTCTATCTTCTCAGATATGGTAGAGAAATTTCTGGAAGTCTTCATGGATGACTTCTCAGTATATGGAGACTCATTCAGCTTCTGTCTTAATCACCTAGCACTTGCCCTGAAAAGGTGCCAAGAGACTAACCTGGTTTTAAACTGGGAGAAATGTCACTTTATGGTGACTGAAGGAATTGTTCTTGGGCACAAAATTTCAAACAAGGGAATAGAGGTGGATAAGGCAAAGGTAGAGGTAATTGAAAAACCACCACCTGCCAATGTTAAGGCAATCAGAAGCTTTCTGGGGCATACAGGATTCCAATGTCAAGGCAATCAGAAGCTTTCTGGGGCATGCAGGATTCTACAGAAGGTTTATAAAGGATTTTTCGAAAATTGCAAACCTTTGAGTAACCTGTTAGCTGCCGACACACCATTTGTGTTTGACACACAATGTCTGCAGGCATTTGAGACCCTGAAGGCTAAGCTGGTCACAGCACCAGTCATCTCTGCACCAGATTGGACATTGCCATTTGAATTAATGTGTGATGCCAGTGACCATGCCATTGGTGCAGTGTTGGGACAGAGGCATAACAAGCTTCTGCACGTCATTTATTATGCCAGCCGTGTTCTAAATGACGCACAGAGGAATTACACAACCACAGAAAAAGTGTTACTTGCAGTGGTCTATGCCATTGACAAGTTTAGATCCTATCTAGTGGGATCCAAAGTGGTTGTGTACACTGACCATGCTGCTCTTAAATACTTACTCACAAAGCAGGATTCAAAACCCAGGCTCAT
>NC_029774.3:62911185-62912110 GCF_000817695.3 Arachis duranensis | reverse complement strand
CCATACCAACTGGTGTATGGGAAGGCTTGTCATCTGCCCGTGGAACTGGAACATAAAGCCTACTGGGCAACCAGATTCCTAAACATGGATGCACAGTTAGCTGGTGAAAAAAGACTGCTCCAGCTAAATGAGCTAGATGAGTTCAGACTCAATGCCTTTGAAAATGCAAAAATTTATAAGGAAAAGGCAAAGAAGTGGCATGACAAGAAGTTGTCAACCAGAGTCTTTGAGCCAGGACAAAAAGTCCTGCTCTTCAACTCTAGGCTCAGACTGTTTCCAGAAAAACTCAAATCCCGGTGGAGGGGTCCGTATGTGATTACAGGAGTGTCACCATATGGATATGTTGAGCTTCAGGATACTGATTCTGACAAAAAGCTCATTATTAATGGACAGAGAATCAAGCATTATCTTGAAGGGAATTTTGAGTAGGAATGCTCAAAACTGAGACTTGAGTGATTCTCAGTGAAAGTCCAGCTAAAGACAGTAAAGAAGCGCTTGCTGGGAGGCAACCCAGTCATTAGGAGGTTATGGTGCGCGAAATTGTGAACAATACTTTTCACAACTCTCATAATCCCCAGTCATGAACCCCAAAAACTTGGTGGCTCAATACCATGGCATTACACAACTTCGCACAACTAACCAGCAAGTGCACTGGGTCGTCCAAGTAATAAACCTTACGCGAGTAAGGGTCGATCCCACGGAGATTGTTAGTATGAAGCAAGCTATGGTCATCTTGTAAATCTTAGTCAGGCAAACTCAAATGGATATAGTGATGAACGAAAATAACACAAAGGTAAAGATAGAGGTACTTATGTAATTCATTGGTAGGAACTTCAGATAAGCGCATGAAGATGCCTTCCCTTCCGTCTCTCTGCTTTCCTACTGTCTTCATCCAATCCTTCTTATTCCTTTCCATGGCAAGCTT
>NC_029774.3:62907981-62909287 GCF_000817695.3 Arachis duranensis | reverse complement strand
AATTGTTGGCTCTTGAAAGAATGAGGAAAAAGAGAACTGTTATTGAGGATCTAAAAAATCCTTAGATTGATTCTTGAAGCAAGAAAAAGCAGTGAATACAAAAAAAATTAAATAAAGTTGTGATCCAAGGCAAAAAGAGTGTGCTTAAGAACCCTGGACACCTCTAATTGGGGACTCTAGCAAAGCTGAGTCACAATCTGAAAAGGTTCACCCAATTATGTGTCTGTGGCATGTATGTATCCGGTGGTAATACTGGAAGACAGAGTGCTTTGGGCCACGGCCAAGGCTCAATAAGTAGCTATGTTCAAGAATCATCATACTTAACTAGGAGAATCAATAACGCTATCTGAGTTCTGAGTTCTTATAGATGCGAATCATTCTGAACTTCAAAGGATAGAGTGAGATGCCAAAACTGTTCAGAGGCAAAAAGCTAAAAGTCCCGCTCATCTAATTAATACTGATCTTCATAGATGTTTTTGGAATTCATTGCATATTTTATTCCTTTTATCTTATTTGATTTTTAGTTGCTTGAGGACAAGCAACAGTTTAAGTTTGGTGTTGTGATGAGCGGATAATTTGTACGCTTTTTGGCATTGTTTTTAGTGTGTTTTTAGTAGGATTTAGTTAGTTTTTAGTATATTTTTATTAGTTTTTAGCTAAAATTCACTTTTCTGGACTTTACTATGAGTTTGTGTGTTTTTCTGTGATTTCAGGTATTTTCTGGCTGAAATTGAGGGTCCTGAGCAAAAATCTGATTCAGAGACTGAAAAGGACTGCAGATGCTGTTGGATTCTGACCTCTCTGCACTCGAAGTGGATTTTCTGGAGCTACAAAAGCCCAATTGGCGCGCTCTCAACGGCATTGGAAAGTAGACATCCTGGGCTTTCCAGCAATATATGATAGTCCATACTTTGCCTAAGATTTGATGGCCCAAACCGGCGTTCAAAGTCACCCTCAGGAATTCCAGCGTTAAACGCTGGAACTGGCATAAAACTTGGAGTTAAACGCCCAAACTGGCATGAAAGCTGGCGTTTAACTCCAAGAAAAGGTCTCTACATGAAAACGCTTCATTGCTCAACCTAAGCACACACCAAGTGGGCCCGAAAGTGGATTTTTACGTCATTTACTCATTTCTGTATACCCTAGTTTACTAGTTTACTATTAATAGGATCTTTTGACATTGTATCTGTACCGGATGACACTTTACACATTTTCTTTGTGTACTTTCCACGGCATGAGTCTCTAAACCCCATGGTTGGGGGTGAGGAGCTCTGCTGTGTCTTGATGGATTAATGCAATTACTACT
>NC_029774.3:62899933-62904243 GCF_000817695.3 Arachis duranensis | reverse complement strand
TGGTCTTGATGCACCCTTGAGATGAATCTCTCCATCTCCCATGACTCGGAGGTGGAAGCTTTTGCCTTCCCTTTCCTCTTTCTAGAGGTTTCTCCGGCCTTGGATGCCATAAATGGTTATGGAAAAACAAAAAGCAATGCTTTTACCACACCAAACTTAAAATGTTTGCTCGTCCTCGAGCAAAAGAAGAAAGAAGAGAGTAGAAGAAGAAGAAATGAGGAGAAAGGGAATGGCTTTGTTTTCGGCCAAGAGGGGGAGAAGTGGTGTGTATGTTGTGTGAAAATGAAAGAGTGAAGGAGGGTTTATATAGGAGAGGGAGAGAGGGATGTTCGGCCATTTGAGGGTGGGTTTGGGTGGGAAAGTGGTTTGAATTTGAATGGTGGGGTAGGTGGGGTTTTATGAAGGATGGATGATACGTAAAAATGAGATTTCACGTACAATCGGCAAGTATACCGGGTCGCATCAAGTAATAAAACTCACTAAGAGTGAGGTCGATCCCACGGAGATTGGTAGATTAAGCAACTTTAGTTAAATGGTAAATTTAGTCAACATAGTTTTGATTTTATGAGCATTGTGATTTTTTTGAACATAACTGCAGGAAATTAAATGACAAAGAATTTAAAGAACTAGAAGAGAGAAATAAAATGAAAGTAAATGACGGAAACTTAAAGTGCAAGAAACTTAAATGACATCAAAGATAAATTGCAAGGAATTAAAGGTTCATGAGAAGAGATGAAGCTCAATTCTAATCCAGCCACACAACTCCCATAATCTCAACCAAGGAAAGTTACATCTCACATACTAACCAAGGTGTATTGATTAAAGAAATCATGAAAGGATGAACTCTAAACTGAATTATATGGCTCATTCCTCAAATTCACCACATAATTCATATAGATTAACCCCTCTCTCGATGGTGGTTAAATCTTTGAAGAACAAGAGTTTCCTCTTTAGATTAACCACTAGAATTGAGGAGGAACAGAGGAGTTCATCAATGCATTCAAACAAGCAGAGCTCTTCCCCCTAATGAAAGTGGGGTTTAGTGAGTCATAGCTCCAATTTCAACAACAATTGCCATAAACAAAAATTAAACTAAGTGTAAAGAAAGATGAAGAAGAATAAGGAAATGCTTAAAGGTTCAAACTCAAGAAGAAAGGTTCCAAGAAAAACCAAAATAGCTCTCCGGGTATCCTCTCGGAAGTGCTAGAGAGTTCTCTAAAATAAAAGTGCTAAGAGTCTCAAATTCTAAGTGTCCAAAAAAAGTCTACTCAAAGTACAAACTCAATCTCTATTTATATTAGTCCCAAAACTTTTTCAAAGATCTTTCATTGGGTTAGCAATATGGGCTTCCTCTTTGTTGAATTCTTGGCTCAATTGGAAGAAGTGTTGCTAGACTTGGAAAGGAGGAGTTCATTCATCATGCTTCTGGCCCAATGGCTTGGCGTTTTTGTCAATAACGCTAGCCTTAATGCACGTTGGCAACGTGCATCATATTTTCCTGGGAGTGAACTTTCAGACTTGGGCGTTGCTAGCCCAAGTTGTTGCTAACAACTTGCTCTTCCTCTACTTTCATGCTAAATGTAGCCCAGAATTTGGGTGTCAATCCTCTGCTTCAATATGGACTATTATACATCATTGGAAAGCTCTTGATGTCTTCTTTCCAATGCCACTAGAATCACCTCATTTGGACTTTCCTAGCTCAAGTTATGCTTCCTCAAAGAAGGTAAGGTCAAGCTGCCAAGTTATTGCCAAAAACGCACCCATCCTCCCACGTTGGCAACGTGCCTAGCCTCCCAAGGCAGAGACATGAGGCTGGCGTTGTTGCCAAACACGCCTCCTTGCTAGCACATTGGCAACGTGCTCGTGCTCCCTCCAGGGCTCATCTCTAGCCTTCAGTTTTGCTTGTCACGTTGCTTTAGAGAACGCCTTTAGAAGCTGGCGTTGGCAACGTGCTCGAGCCTTCCTCAAGGCTCTATGCTTGTTGCTTGGCGTTGTCCTTGAACACGCCTATGCTTCCTGGCGTTGGCAACGTGGTTGGCATCCAAGACTTGGTGCCTAGCCAAGCATCCCTTCTTGGCGTTGCCTTAGAACACGCCAATGAAAGTGGCGTTGGCAACGTGGTTGGCCTCCAAGATCTTGTCCCTGGCGTTATTGATGAACACGCCAGTTCATTTCCAAGTTAGCAACGCTCTCTTGTGCCCATAATCCTAGCTTGCATGCGTTGCCAAGGAACACGCCCATGCTTTCCCAGCTTAACAACGTGCTCGAGCTTCCCTAAGGTGCCAAAGTTGCTTCCTACGCTGCCAAGGAACACGCCATCATCACTTGGCGTTGGCAACGTGCATCTACTTTCCCTGGGCCAAGTTTTCCATTCAGCGTTGTTTGCCTGCGTTGTCATCAAACACGCCCCTCATCTCTAGGCTGGCAACGTGCTCGAGGCTCTAAACTAGCTCCCCAAGATTGCTTGGCGTTGCCTTGAATAACGCCTATGGTTCCTGGCGTTGGCAACGTGCCTCACACCCTTCCAACCAAACCTTGCTCGTGTGACGTTGCCTAGGGACACGCCTATGATTCCTGGCGTTGGCAACGTTGGCTTGAGTTGTTGTCAAGCACGCCAATGAGGAGTAGCGTTGGCAACGTGCTCGATGGATGGAGATCCAAGGCTTGGTGCTCACCAAGCTTTCCTCCCTGGCGTTGCCACTAAACACTCCAATGAAGTAGCACGTTGGCAACGTGCTCAAGCTCCTCCTTGGCCTAAGTTCTTCTAGCCCAGCGTTGCCTTCAACAACGCCCATACTTCCCACGTTGGCATCGCCCAAGTGTGCTCTCCAGGGCTGCCTTGGCGTTGCCTTCAACAACTCACCTTTTCTCCAAGTTGGCAACGCCAATAACTTCTTTTCTTCTTGCCCAGTTTGCTTCATTCTTGCTTCAATGCTTTCTTGTTTCAACACCTATCATTAACAAGTGCTTTCTTGTTTCATCACCTATCATCAACAAGGGAAATAGCTTCAAAGTCTTACCAATCCATGCAATCAATTTCATGAGATTCATTCATAATCGTTCATTTATGTATTCCTTAAATTATTTGCATGAATTTGGCTAAAATCAACATGTTCCTTGGTATTCTCATGCATGAAGACAAAAATCATAAAAGGACTTGTTTATTTAGAGAAAATGAGTGAAACTAAGCTAAAACCAACTAAACTAACTAGCTAATATAGTAAATATGCAATTGCATCACAACACCAAACTTAAAGTGTTGCTTGTCCTTAAGCAAAATACAAAAGACTTTGTCACAAGAATCTAAGATGTAAGACTTGAATGTTTTACCAGAGAGTAATTTTTTCATTGAGCATGTCATCCTCACTTGTGTAGTCATTAATTTATTGTAATTGAACACAGCTATTCAACTTTTTCAATTAAAATGCTTGCTTCAATACTAAATTGGTTAACTTCACTAGACTTCTTCTATACCGTAGCACATGACCCTTGAACCATTCTTTACTTAATGCTCTTCTTTTTTTATATTCCTTCTTATTTCAAATGAGCTCAAAATCTTGTCTTAAGGCGGCTCTTTAGCATAAGCTTTCAATCAACAATCCCAAACCAGTTGGTTCAAGTTGTTAAGTGTTGAGACACTCTTAAAGATTTACTAACTCAAGCCTCTCTCCTTAACACATTCAATCACAGGCATATAACATTGAAATTTTGTTTGGACAGTGGTGTCCAGCACCTCTTTGGGTTGCTAAATGTTCTGTTATAGAGCTACTCTTGATTGTGAGTTTTCAATCGATAATCCCGAGTTAGTTAACTCAAGTTATCGGGTGATGAAGCACCCCTCGGATTTACTAGCCCAAGTATGTCTCTTAACATCAATCACCACAGACACATATTCAAATTTTGTCATTGATGCCTAGCCTTTCATTCTTTGTACTCTGTTTTCTTTATTGTCAAGGTTATTTGTGCTTTTACTGATAAAGTCTTTGTGACCCTTAACCGAACTAGTCTTGTATAAGCAAACATTCTTTTGAATTTCTTGAACCTTGATTCTTTCACAATAAATGTATATATACTAGTACCTTTCTTATGGGACAACATGATTCTTTTTAAGCTAGAATTCTCTCTGTTCTTGCTCAAACTACATCTTTTATTCCATTGACAAGTAAAAGTACTTAAGACAAGCAACCATTCCAAACCTGTGAGCAGTGATGCATGGAATGGGCAACATAAAAGAAAATGCTTCAAAAAAAAAAAAATGCATCTTAGAAGGTATACCATATTTCAGACATACATCTTCTTTATTTAATAAA
>NC_029774.3:62896207-62899284 GCF_000817695.3 Arachis duranensis | reverse complement strand
TTCTTCCATTTCTTGAGGCTCCTCCTCTTGTCTTGCTTCTTTCCTTTTCTTCCTTCTTGCTAAAGGTTGCCTTTCCAATTGGGTTGTGGTGATGTACTCCAACCTTTCTCGGGTAAGAGGCTTTCCAATAGAGACCACATCAGTTTCTTCAAATTCTTCCAAAGGCACTCCAGCTTCTTCGCATAAGCGCAGAATAGTACTAGGATATCCTAGCCAGCTGTCCTGTTTGACCTTTTGAGCTATGTCAATGATGTTCTTGGCTATAATTTCTCCAACATTGATTTCCCCTCCTTTCATTATGCAATGGATCATTATTGCTCTATTCACCGTTACCTGAGAATTATTTGAAGTGGAGATCAATGATCTCCTCACTATGTCATTCCATCCTTTTGCTTGAGGTATGAGATCACCTCTCCGAAGTTTGAGTGGTTGTCCATGTGAATCCAACACCCAATCCGTGCCTACTCTGCATAAGTCACTCACCACATCCATATATCTTGGGTCATTTTCAACCCTTTCTTCATAGCTAGCTTGTTTGAACCGTTTTGGCTTGACCTTTAGCACCCTGTTGATGGTGTCCGGACTAAAATCAACGGTCACACCTCTTACATAACTCATGTATGGTTCTTCATCATCATATTCTCTTATCACATTAGTGTAGAACTCATGGATGAGAAGCATGCTCACTTCTTGAGGTTGGTTACAGAGAAGCTCCCATCCCCTTTTCCTGATTATTTTTTGTATCTCAGAATATTCATCTTTTCTTAGCTTGAAAGGTAATTCCGGAACAACATCTTTGCTTGACATCCAACTAAAGATCCGCTCGTTGTGTTTGGATTTGAATCTTCTTTGATCAAAGGTGTTTTGTCCTTCATCTTCTATGGGTTGCTTGTCCTTCCTATCCCTTGATGATGAGGCCATTGAGATTCACTTGCAAGGGTTGAATCTCCCACACCAAACTTAGATGAATGCTTGTCCTCAAGCACAAGGAAAATGGTTGTGAATGGAAGAGATATATGACAACAATGTGACTTAGGCAAGCTAGAAAATGATGGTGAAGGGAGGTGGAGTGTTTCGGTTATGTGAGGGGATGTAATGCTTCATGAGTTTTGTTGGGTAAAGAAGAGGTCTAAGGCTAGAATTTGTGAAATGTAGAATGAGTTGGAGGTTGAGTGTGAGTTCGGGTGTGAAATGGGGTTATGGAGGGGTAGAAGGATGAGTGAGGAAAAGTGAGGTTTGATGAATATGATTGAAGTATTTACAGTGAAATTTGGTGGGGATGCATGGTTCTAGTGATTTCCGTGGTGAGATGCATGGTTCTAAGGGTTCGGTCATAGCATGGGGAGCATGCTTCCTTGTGCCCAATGCATGTTGAGTTGTTTTTCCCCATGCACAAAGTTCAAAACTCATGTGACTTCCCTTCCTTGTGTATCCGTGACCTCACTCACCAAGATTCCCCATCATTTCTTTCTTTCTTTCATTATATGCTTCCAAGATTCCCCATCACTTCTTTCTTTCCTGCAACAAAATTCCAAAAGCATGAGATTCTTAAAGTGACATTACTAGCTAACAACTCATGATGATATTCCTATGTAAAGTTGACTAAACTAAAATTAAAATTTATGAATTGATTCCCTACTCTATTTTTTCTAGCATTATTAATGTAAGTAAAGACACCAAACTTAGTTTGTGACTAAGTGTTCTATGGAATTAATTCCAAAGATAGCCACACCAAACTTAGTATTTTACCTACATTATATGCTATTTCAACGTTCTTTTCTCTCTCTTTTTTTTTTCAACTAAAATAATTGACTATACTTCCATAGTCTAGCATTTTCGTGTATGTATGGACACCAAACTTAGTTTGTGGCTAAGTGTTGTAGAACACACTTTTGCCATTACTTCAAGATTGGCCACACCAAACTTAGTGTCTTGCATACACCATGTACTAGTCTACTTGATCATCATTGGTTACTAAAACATGAAAATAAAAGACTCCCTGTGCATGGGTTGCCTCCCATGAAGCGCTTGTTTATTGTCTTTAGCTTGACACTGCAGCTTCTTGCTCATGTTAAGAGTTGCACACTCTCTTCCTTGCTCCAAGGGCCACCAAAATAGTGCTTCACCCTATGTCCATTAGCTGTGAAGGTTTGTTTTGAGGCTTCATCAAGTAATTCGACATAGCCATGAGGTGATACTTTGGTGATGGTGTATGGACCAGTCCATCTAGACCTCAGCTTCCCAGGAAAGATTTTCAATCTTGAATTGAATAACAACACCTTTTGGCCTGGTTCAAATGTTCTTTGAGAGATCCTCTTATCATGCCATCTCTTTGCTCTCTCTTTGTATATCTTGGCATTGTCATATGCCTCCAACCTGAACTCTTCAAGTTCATTGAGTTGTAGCAACCTCTTCTCTCCTGCTGCTTGAGCATCTAAATTCAAAAGTTTGGTTGCCCAAAAGGCCTTATGTTCAAGCTCCACAGGGAGGTGGCATGCCTTTCCATACACCAGCTGAAATGGAGATTTTCCTATGGGTGTCTTGAAGGCTGTCCTATATGCCCAAAGTGCATCATCCAGCTTCCTAACCCAATCCTTTCTTGTTGTCCCCACAGTTTTCTCCAAAATCCTTTTTAGCTCTCTGTTGGCGAGTTCAGCTTGCCCATTGGTTTGTGGGTGATACGGGATAGCTACTTTGTGAGTAACACCATATCTGTGGAGTAAAGAATTTAGTTGCTTGTTGCAGAAGTGGCTTCCCCCATCACTTATAAGTCCTTTGGGCACTCCAAATCTAGTGAAGATGTTCTTCTTGAGGAATTGTAAGACCACGTTGGTATCACATGTGGTGGTGGCTATTGCTTCTACCCATTTGGAGACATACTCTACCGCTACCAAAATGTATTTGAATGTGTAGGATGGAGGAAAAGGTCCCATGAAATCTATTCCCCACAGATCAAAGAGTTCCACTTCCAAAATGAACTTCTGAGGCATCTCATTTTTCTTTGACAAACCCCCTGTTATTTGACATTCATTGCAATGGCTCACAAACTCTCTAGCATCCTTGAAGATTGAGGGCCA
>NC_029774.3:62893140-62895474 GCF_000817695.3 Arachis duranensis | reverse complement strand
TGGCAAAGGAAGTTTTTCTATAATTTCTACTTTTGCCTTGTCAACTTCTATACCCTTTCTTGAAATTTTGTGACCAAGAACGATGCCTTCGGGTACCATGAAATGGCATTTCTCCCAATTCAAAACTAAATTGGTTTCTTGGCACCTTTTCAAGACTAGGGTAAGATGGTGCAAGCAAGTATTGAAAGAATCACCAAAAACAGAAAAATCATCCATAAATACTTCAATAAATTTTTCTACCATGTCTGAGAAGATTGATAGCATGCACCTTTGAAAGGTAGCTGGGGCATTACACAGTCCAAATGGCATTCTCCTGTATGCAAAGACTCCAAAGGGACAGGTAAAGGAAGTCTTCTCTTGATCCATGGGGTCAACCACTATCTGGTTATACCCAGAATATCCATCAAGAAAACAGTAATAGGCATGGCCAGCCAACCTTTCAAGCATCTGATCAATGAAAGGGAGAGGAAAGTGATCTTTTCGTGTGACATCATTCAGCCTCCTATAATCTATGCACATCCTCCACCCTGTCACTGTTCGTGTTGGAATAAGCTCATTCTTCTCATTAACAACGACAGTCATCCCCCCTTTCTTAGGTACTACTTGCACTGGACTGACCCATGGGCTGTCAGATATAGGGTAGATGATCCCAGCCTTACACAACTTCAGGACTTCCTTTTGAACAACCTCCTTCATTGTGGGATTCAATCTTCTTTGGGGTTGTACCACTGGTTTGGAATTCTCCTCTAAGAGTATCTTGTGCATGCATATGGCAGGGCTTATGCCTTTCAAGTCATCAATGGTCCATCCTAACGCCTCTTTGTGAGCTTTCAATACTACAAGGAGCTTTTCTTCTTCCTCTGCACTCAATGTAGAATTTATGATTACTGGAAAGCTGTCTTTTTCACCAAGAAATGCATATTTAAGATGAGGGGGTAGTGGTTTCAACTCTTATTGTGGTGCCTCTTCTTTCATAGCTTCACTTGGTTCCTTTGATGCTTCCAATTTGTTCTCTTCTTGTCCTTTAATGTTCTGGACTTCCTCCTGTTTCACTTGATGATTTGTGTCAAGTACCTCTTCAACCAACGAATCCACTACATCAATCCTCATGCAACTTTCTTTCTCAACGGGGTGTTGCATTGCTTTGAAAACATTTATGGTCATTTGCTCATCATGCACTCTAAAAATCATTTCTCCCTTTTCCACATCAATGATTGTTCTAGCTGTAGCTAAAAAGGGTCTACCAAGAATGACTGAATTGTTTCCCTCTTCATCCATGTCTAGGACCACAAAATCAGCTGGGAATATGAAGTTTCCCACCTTCACCAAGAGGTTCTCAACTACTCCATTTGGTATTTTGATGGATCTGTCAGCAAGTTGGAGTGACATCCTTGTGGGTTTAAGCTCTTCAATCATCATTTTCTTCATCATGGTAAGAGGCATTAGGTTAATGCTTGCTCCCAAGTCACAAAGTGATTTGTCAATGGCTATGCTCCCAATCGTGCAGGGTATGAGGAAGCTGCCAAGATCTTTGAGTTTTGGGGGTAGCCCTTTTTGAATGATGGCACTGCACTCTTGAGTGAGAATCACCGTTTCTTTTTCCTGCCAACTTCTCTTCTTGGTGATCAATTCCTTAAGAAACTTTGCATACAATGGCATCTGTTCCAGAGCTTCTGCTAATGGGATGTTGATTTCAAGTTTCTTGAAGATTTCTAAGAACCTTGGAAATTGTTGATCCTTTGCTCCTTTATGTATCCTAGTTGGGTATGGAAGCTTGGGTACATAGGCTTTTATTCCCTCATTTTTGTTTTCTTGTTGTAGATTCACATCCTCCTTGCTATCATGGTTGCTTCCTTGACTGGGTGGTCTGCCTTGTGGCTTGACAACCTCTTTGCCTTTGTTAGACGTTGAAGCCTTTTCTTCATCCTGCCTTTCCACTGTGTCTTGCTCTTTGGGTTTTATTGCTTCTTTATTCGAACTTTCACCAACTACCTTGCCACTCCTTAACTGCAGAACTTTACATTCTTCTCTTGGGTTGGGTATTGTGTCACTTGGGAGAACATTGGTTGGTCGCTCAGCTTGTTTGGCTAACTGTCCCACTTGTCTTTCAATGTTCTTCATGATGACCTCATGTTCCTTGTGTCCCTTAGCTAAGGCTTGAGTGGTTTGAGCAAGTGCTTGCAAGGTTGCTTCAAGACTTGAGATTCTAGTTTCATGATGGTCAATTGGGGGTATGATGGGGGTTGATTGTTGTTGGAAGTTGTTGGGCGGATTAGTGTGGTAATTTTGTGAGTTGGATGATGGTGCAGAGAAGTTATTTTGGTGAGTTTGTGA
>NC_029774.3:62888307-62891073 GCF_000817695.3 Arachis duranensis | reverse complement strand
GTTCCAAGAAAAACCAAAATAGCTCTCCGGGTATCCTCCCGGAAGTGCTAAAGAGTTCTCTCAAATAAAAGTGCTAAGAGTCTAAAAAGTCTAAGTGTCAAAAAGTCCCCCTCAAGTACAAACTCAATCTCTATTTATATTAGTCCCAAAACTCTTTCAAGGATCTTTAATTGGGTTAGCAATATGGGCTTCCTCTTTGTTGAATTCTTGGCTCAATTGGAAGAAGTGTTGCTAGACTTGGAAAGGAGGAGTTCATTCATCATGCTTCTGGCCCAATGGCTTGGCGTTTTTGTCAATAACGCTAGCCTTAATGCACGTTGGCAACGTGCATCATATTTTCCTGGGAGTGAACTTTCAGACTTGGGCGTTGCTAGCCCAAGTTGTTGCTAACAACTTGCTCTTCCTCTACTTTCATGCTAAATGTAGCCCAGAATTTGGGTGTCAATCCTCTGCTTCAATATGGACTATTATACATCATTGGAAAGCTCTTGATGTCTTCTTTCCAATGCCACTAGAATCACCTCATTTGGACTTTCCTAGCTCAAGTTATGCTTCCTCAAAGAATGTAAGGTCAAGCTGCCAAGTTATTGCCAAAAACGCACCCATCCTCCCACGTTGGCAACGTGCCTAGCCTCCCAAGGCAGAGACATGAGGCTGGCGTTGTTGCCAAACACGCCTCCTTGCTAGCACGTTGGCAACGTGCTCGTGCTCCCTCCAGGCTCTATGCTTGTTGCTTGAAGCTGGCGTTGGCAACGTGCTCGAGCCTTCCTCAAGGCTCTATGCTTGTTGCTTGGCGTTGTCCTTGAACATGCCTATGCTTCCTGGCGTTGGCAACGTGGTTGGCATCCAAGACTTGGTGCCTAGCCAAGCATCCCTTCTTGGCGTTGCCTTAGAACACGCCAATGAAAGTGGCGTTGGCAACGTGGTTGGCCTCCAAGATCTTGTCCCTGGCGTTATTGATGAACACGCCAGTTCATTTCCAAGTTAGCAACGCTCTCGTGTGCCCATAATCCTAGCTTGCATGCGTTGCCAAGGAACACGCCCATGCTTTCCCAGCTTAACAACGTGCTCGAGCTTCCCTAAGGTGCCAAAGTTGCTTCCTACGTTGCCAAGGAACACGCTATCATCACTTGGCGTTGGCAACGTGCATCTACTTTCCCTGGGCCAAGTTTTCCATTCAGCGTTGTTTGCCTGCGTTGTCATCAAACACGCCCCTCATCTCTAGGCTGGCAACGTGCTCGAGGCTCTAAACTAGCTCCCCAAGATTGCTTGGCGTTGCCTTGAATAACGCCTATGGTTCCTGGCGTTGGCAACGTGCCTCACACCCTTCCAACCAAACCTTGCTCGTGTGACGTTGCCTAGGGACACGCCTATGATTCCTGGCGTTGGCAACGTTGGCTTGAGTTGTTCTCAAGCACGCCAATGAGGAGTAGCATTGGCAACGTGCTCGATGGATGGAGATCCAAGGCTTGGTGCTCACCAAGCTTTCCTCCCTGGCGTTGCCACTAAACACTCCAATGAAGTAGCACGTTGGCAACGTGCTCAAGCTCCTCCTTGGCCCAAGTTCTTCTAGCCCAGCGTTGCCTTCAACAACGCCCATACTTCCCACGTTGGCAACGCCCAAGTGTGCTCTCCAGGGATGCCTTGGCGTTGCCTTCAACAACTCACCTTTTCTCCAAGTTGGCAACGCCAACAACTTCTTTTCTTCTTGCCCAGCTTGCTTCATTTTTGCTTCCATGCTTTCTTGTTTCATCACCTATCATCAACAAGGGAAATAGCTTCAAAGTCTTACCAATCCATGCAATCAATTTCATGAGATTCATTCATAATCGTTCATTTATGTATTCCTTAAATCATTTGCTTGAATTTGGCTAAAATCAACATGTTCCTTGGTATTCTCATGCATGAAGACAAAAATCATAAAAGGACTTGTTTATTTAGAGAAAATAAGTGAAACTAAGCTAAAACCAACTAAACTAACTAGCTAATATAGTAAATATGCAATTGCATCGTGGGGTAGGTGGGGTTTTTATGAAGGATGGATGTGAGTGGTGGAGAGAAAGATGGGATTTGATAGGTGAGGGGTGATTGGTGAAAGGGTGTTGAGGTGATTGGTGAATGGGTGAAGAAGAGAGAGAGAGTGGTAGGGTAGGTGGGGATCCTGTGGGGTCCACAGATCCTGAGGTGTCAAGGAAAAGTCATCCCTGCACCAAATGGCATGCAAAATCACGTTTTGTGCCAAATCTGGCGTTAAACACCGGGCTGGTGCCCATTTCTGGCGTTTAACGCCAGCTTCTTGCCCTTCTCTGGCATTTAACGCCAGTCTGGTGTCCCTTTCTGGCGTTAAACGCCCAGAATGGTGCTAGACTGGGCGTTAAACGCCCAACAGCTAACCTCACTGGCGTTTAAACGCCAGTGGGTGCGTCCTCCAGGGTGTGCTATTTTTCTTCCTGTTTTTCATTCTGTTTTTTCTTTTTTCATTAATTTTGTGACTTCTCATGATCATCAACCTACAAAAGACATAAAATAACAAAAGAAAATAGTTAATTATAAAACATTGGGTTGCCTCCCAACAAGCGCTTCTTTAATGTCATTAGCTTGATAGAGGACTCTCATGGAGCCTCACTGGTGCTCAGAGCCATGTTGGAACCTCCCAACACCAAACTTAGAGTTTGAATGTGGGGGTTCAACACCAAACTTAGAGTTTGGTTGTGGCCTCCCAACACCAAACTTAGAGTTTGACTGTGGGGGCTCTGTTTGGCTCTA
>NC_029774.3:62887570-62887931 GCF_000817695.3 Arachis duranensis | reverse complement strand
CCTCAGAGATCCCTAACTTCTCCATTACAGAGAGAGGCATGAGGTTTACACTTGACCCTAAGTCACACAAGGCCTTCTTGATGGTCATGGTGCCTATGGTACAAGGTATTGAAAACTTCCCATGATCCTGTCTCTTTTGAGGCAGTTTCTGCCTAGACAAGTCATCCAGTTCTTTGGTGAGCAAAGGGGGTTCATCCTCCTAAGTCTCATTTCCAAATAACTTGTCATTTAGCTTCATGATTGCTCCAAGGTATTTAGCAACTTACTCCTCAGTGACATACTCATCCTCTTCAGAGGAGGAATACTCATCAAAGCTCATGAATGGCAGAAGTAAGTCCAATGGAATCTCTATGGTCTCAGT
>NC_029774.3:62885502-62886297 GCF_000817695.3 Arachis duranensis | reverse complement strand
TTTGTCTTTGCTCCTGCTCATAAGAAAGAGAAGGGAACAAGAAAATGTGGAATCCTCTATGTCACAGTATAGAGATTCCTTGAGATGTCAGAGGAAAAGAAAATTAGAAGGCAGAAGTAGAAAATTCGAACTTATCAAAGGAGATGGAGTTCGAATTTTTGCATTAAGGGATAGTGTTAGTCCATAAATAGAAGGATATGAGAAGGAGGGAAGTGATTTTCAAAAATTAAGTGAATAATTTTGAAAATATTTTTGAAAAACATTACTTAATTTTCGAAAATGAAAGTGGAAAAGAAATAAAGTGATTTTCGAAAAAGATTTTGAAATTAGAAATAAAAAAGATTTGATTGAAAACTATTTTGAAAAAGATGTGGTTAGGAAGATATGATTGGTTTTTAAAAAAAATGTGATTGAGAAGATATAATTTGAAAAACATTTTAAAAAGATTTGATTTTGAAAGTTAAAAACTTGACTAACAAGAAAAGATATAATTCAAACCTTAAACCTTTCTCAACAGAAAAGGCAACATACTTGAAATGTTGAATCAAATCATTAATTGGTAGCAAGTATCTTTGAAAATGGAAAGAAATTGATTTTGAAAAAGATTTGATTGAAAAATTGATTTGAAAAAGATTTGATTTTGAAAAACTTTGAAAACTTGAAAAAAATTTGATTTGAAAACAAAATCTTCCCCCTTTAGCCATCCTGGCGTTAAACGCCAAGAATGGTATCCATTCTGGCGTTTAACGCCCAAAATGCTACCCTTTTGGGCGTTAAACGCCCAACCAGGTACCC
>NC_029774.3:62864931-62881865 GCF_000817695.3 Arachis duranensis | reverse complement strand
TCTTCAAATTGCCTCAACTGCAAGATGATCCTGAATCCTTTAATAGGAGAATGGTGAGAGCAGATAAAGGGTTGGATCAAGTTCTAGAGGACATATGCCTCTCTGGAACTAAGTGATAACCAATTCAAAGGGTGTCCCAAACCAACTCAAGAGGGGAGACCTCAAACCAATTGCAAGAGGTTGGCTAGACTTTATTGGGCATTCCATATTGCCCACTAGCAACCGTTCTGAGGTCACTATTAAGAGAGCAATGATGATTCATTGCATTATGCTTGGAAAAGAAGTGGAGGTTCATCATGTGATTGCTTGTGAGATCTACACAATTGCAAATAAGAATTCCACTGAAGCCAAACTGGCTTACCCAAGCTTGATCTCCTTGCTCTGTAAAGAGGCTGGGGTGAAGATGGGAGTAGATGAATTCATACCCATTGAACATCCAATCACCAAGAAGTCAATGGAAGGACAAATGCAAGACAACTCTATCAAAAAGAAGGCGCAGGAGTTCCTCCCTGAATTTCCTAAAATTGACTACTGGGCCAGCCTAGAAGCATGTATCACCAAGTTACAAGAAACTATGGAGCAACTTAAGGAAGAACAGCAGAATCAGAACTGCATGCTCTGCAAATTGCTGAAGGAACAAGAGAAGCAGGGGCGTAAACTTCAAGAGTTGAAACGCCAAAAGTTCTCCCCTCAAGTTGAGGGAGCATCCACTTCTCAAAATCAAGGTTGTTGAGTCCTAACTCTGTGAAAACCTCTATCATTAGGAGCCTATCTTTTGTTTTGTTTTCTATTTTTATTTTTTTATTTTTTTAGTCTCATCTTATATTTATCTTTGAATCTTGTTCTTAATGCATAATTAATAAAATTGAAATTTTATGCCTTAAATATATGAATGTCCTATGAATCCATCACCTCTCTTAAATGAAAAATGCTTTAATCACAAAAGAACAAGAAGTACAGGATTTCGAATTTATCTCTGAAACCTAGTTGAATTAGTTTGATGTGGTGACAATACTTTTTGCTTTCTGAATGAATGCTTGAACAGTGCATATGTCTTTTGAATTTGTTGTTTTAAAGAATGTTAAAATAGTTGGCTCTTGAAAGAATGATGGAGAAGGAGAACTGTTATTGAGGATCTAAAAAATCATTAGATTGATTCTTGAAGCAAGAAAAAGCAGTGGATACAAAAAAAAATTTTCGAAAAAAAAGAGAAAAGAAAAAGAAAAAGAAAGAAATAAAGTTGTGATCCAAGGCAACAAGAGTGTGCTTAAGAACCCTGGACACCTCTAACTGGGGACTCTAGCAAAGCTGAGTCACAATCTGAAAGGGTTCACCCAATTATGTGTCTGTGGCATGTATGTATCCGGTGGTAATACTGGAAGACAGAGTGCTTTGGGCCACAGCCAAGACTCATACACTAGCTATGTTCAAGAATCATTATGCTTAACCAGGAGAATCAATAACACTATCTGAGTTCTGAGTTCTTATAGATGCCAATCATTCTGAACTTCAAAGGATAGAGTGAGACTATCTGGATTCTAAGTTCCTAAAGAAGCCAATCATTCTGAATTTCAAAGGATAGAGTGAGATGCCAAAATTGTTCAGAGGCAAAAAGCTAAAAGCACCGCTCATCTAATTAATACTGATCTTCATAGATGTTTTTGGAATTCATTGCATATTCTCTTCTTTTTATCTGATTTGATTTTCAGTTGCTTGGGGACAAGCAACAATTTAAGTTTGGTGTTGTGATGAGCGGATAATTTATACGCTTTTTGGCATTGTTTTTAGTATGTTTTTAGTATGATCTAGTCAGTTTTTAGTATATTTTTATTAGTTTTTAGTTAAAATTCACTTTTCTGGACTTTACTATGAGTTTGTGTGTTTTTCTGTGATTTCAGGTATTTTCTGGCTGAAATTGAGGGTTCTGAGCAAAAATCTGATTCAGAGACTGAAAAGGACTGCAGATGCTGTTGGATTCTGACCTCCCTGCACTCGAAGTGGATTTTCTGGAGCTACAGAAGCCCAATTGGCGCGCTCTCAACGGCGTTGGAAAGTAGACATCCTGGGCTTTCCAGAAATATATGATAGTCCATACTTTGCCTAAGATTTGATGGCCCAAACCGGCGTGGCAAATCAGCCTCAGAAATTCCAGCGTTTAACGCTGGAACTGGCATAAAACTTGGAGTTAAACGCCTATACTGGCATGAAAGCTGGCGTTTAACTCCAGAAAAGGTCTCTACATGAAAATGCTTCATTGCTCAACCCAAGCACACACCAAGTGGGCCCGGAAGTGGATTTTTATGTCATTTACTCATTTCTGTATACCCTAGGCTACTAGTTTACTATTAATAGGATCTTTTGACATTGTATCAGTACCTTATAACACTTTACACCTTTCTTTGTGTATCTTCCATGGCATGAGTCTCTAAACCCCATGGTTGGGGGTGAGGAGCTCTGCTGTGTCGGAAGGTCTAAACCTTGTCTGTGGTATTCTGAGTAGGATTCAATGATTGAATGACTGTGACGAGCTTCAAACTCCTGAAGGCGGGGCGTTAGTGACAGACGCAAAAGAATCACTGGATTCTATTCCGGCCTGACCGAGAACCGACAGATGATTAGCCATGCTGTGACAGAGCATAGGAACATTTTCACTGAGAGGATGGGAGGTAGCCATTGACAACGGTGAAACCCGACATACAGCTTGCCATGGAAGGAGCCTTGCGTGTTTGATGAAGAAGACAGTAGGAAAGCAGAGATTTAGAAGATGGAGCATCTCCAAAACCTCAACCTATTCCCCACTACTGTAAAACAAGTAATCATTTCATGTTCTTTTGTTTTTCACAATCAATCTTGATAATTTCTGATATCCTGACTAAGATTTACAAGATAACCATAGCTTGCTTCAAGCCGACAATCTCCGTGGGATCGACCCTTACTCACGTAAGGTATTACTTGGACGACCCAGTGCACTTGCTGGTTAGTTGTGCGGGATTGCAAAAGTGTGATTGCAATTTCGTGCACCATATGGATTAGTGGTACGGCTTAATGGTGAACAGCTGGGGTTTAGCATTGGATGGGCACAAGGATCACTCCTTTTATGAGGGTCTTGGTTCAGTCTCCAAGGCTATCCCACTCCCAATGTTGCATGGTAACACTTCCCAAGATACTCCTCCTGAAGGCAAGTGTGTAGTTCCATGGGTGAGGTGGCCGACCCCCCCTTCAATTGGTTGTCCCATCAAGTTCCTCCAATATTCCCTTCAAATTCCTTGCAAAACAAAAGGAAGGAGAAATTAGTTTGAATTGTGGCAGTAAAAAAAGACTTTAGGGAGGCTAGCCCGCTCCAATTTTTTTGTTTTTGCTTTTGACTAACTAAGAGCCATCCATGAATGCAAAGTAACCGACCAATCAAATGCCTGATGCCAGGGCATCTTGGCTAGTTTTACTAGCCATTTTTTGTATGCTTTAGGTTGGTTTCATGCATTTTCTTAGGAAATAAGCAAGTATTTGGTTGAAAATGCAATCATACCATGATTCAAGCAAACATTGTGAATTTTGAATAATTTATGAGAATTATGCATGAATTGAATGATAAATTGGATGATGCATGATCCCATGATTAAGAGCAAGACTTTGATGTACTTTGTTTGATTGATTTCAGGTAACAAGAAGCATAGAAGAGCCACGTTAGTGGCTACGTTAGTGCCACTAATGTGGTCATTAACGTTGAAGGAAAGAAGCCCCAACGTTAGTGAGAAAAGTTAGTGGCATTAACTTTGAAGAAGGAGAGCATGGAACGTTAGTGGAAAAGGTGAACGCCACTAACGTTTGTGAAGCAAAGAAGACCCACGTTAAGAGTCACGTTAGCTACACTAACGTGAACTCTAACGTAGGGACAAAAGGCACCAAGCAACGTTAATGGGAAAGGTGAGTCCCAACAACGCTTGCAAAAGGGGTATATGCCAACGTTAGTGGAAAAAGTGAGTGCCACTAACGTTGGCGAAGCAAAAAGACCCACGTTAACAGCCACGTTAACTAAGTTAACGTGGTAGTTAACGTGGAAGGAAAGGGGGATGCCAACATTAGTGAAAAAAGTGAGTGCCACTAACGTTGGCGATGCAAAAAGACCCACGTTAACTACCACGTTAACTAAGTTAATGTGGTAGTTAACGTGGGCAAAAGTCCCACCTGGCAGCCTGACCATGCCTTCTTCAAACACGCATAACTTGAGCCACAAAGCTCCAAATGAGGTGATTCTAGCGGCATTGGAAAGTAGGATTCCAGAGCTTTCCAAACATATATGGAACTACATGGTTGACACTAAATTTGAGGTAGAAAACCTGCCCTAAAAGTGCTAAGATGAACATGGTATCAACCTGTAGCAAAGCCAACTGACCTCTTCACCTTCCAAGAAATGTAACTCGAGTTGTAGAACTCCAAATGATGCGCTTCCAAAAACGTTGAAAAGTAGACATCCAGAGCTTTCCAACAATATATAATAGTATGGGGTGGAAATTGATTTGGAGCTCCAGAACCTGGAAATATTAAGCCCCTGGTCGCTAGCGTTATCGGGACTCACGTTTTCCATTAACACTAGCGACTATGCCAGCGACTATGTCCACTTCAAAGGAATATAACTTGGGTTATAGAGATCCAATTGAGGTGATTTAAGTTGCATTAGAAAGCTGACATTCAGAGCTTTCCAAAGATATATAATAGTCTATAGTGGGCATGAAATTGAAGGACAAACAAGAGGCATCTTTTAAGCCCCAAAAACATCAACTGGGCAGCATTTCACCATGGGCCTCAATTTGATCACTTCTCTTTCAAGGACCACCCAACCTCAAGGAAGCAAGCCCACAAGTGTCAACCAATCAAGGCCACAAGAAGCATCTAGAATAGAAATTTTCATTTAATTGTAATTTGCTTTTAATTTCATTTTATAATTTAGGAGAGCTTATATAAAGGCCTTAGTTTGTACATTCAAGGGGGTTAGAGGGGGATAGAGAATTGAGATTTGAGAATTGGAGATTGGGGATTGAAGAGGGGTCTTCGGACTCCCTCCCATCACACACTCTTCCTTCTTTTCTTTTCTTTGTACTTTTCATTTATGAATTTGGAAGTTTCATTTTCAGTTTTAATCTTCATCTTTACTTTTATGCACTTTCTTTCTTTTCTATTTTGGTAGAGCAATGATCAACTAACTCTTTCTATTGGGTTAGAGAGCTCTATTGTGATACAATGGATCAATATTAGTTTTCATTCTTCTTCTTCTATCTTTTCTCTTGATTTTACTAGAGAGCTTTCGATCTTTATCCAATTGGGTAGTTATCTTGGAAAAGAAGCTATTCATACTTAGATCTCTTCTGAACCTTGGAAGAGGAATGAAGAGATCATGTTAGAAATGCTTTCTTATGCTGGACCAAATTGGGTTTGGATGGATATGTGACTATAATGCTACCAACACTTGATTTGGGAATGCATGTGGTATAATCAGTGACCATACTTCATCTCTTCTCATGAGCAATTGACCAAGGAAATTGCTATTGATCAAGATTTGAGAGATTGATTTACATTTCCTTGTTGCTTATCACTCCAATATGATTCGTCTAACTAGGATAATCAATTAACCATTGATTGCTTAATCCGTTAATCTCTGTGGGATTCGACCTCACTCTTTTGTGAGTTATTACTTGACGACAATTCGGTATACTTGCCGAAGGGAGATTTGTTGAGAGACAAGTTTTCCGCGCATCAAGTTTATGGCGCCGTTGCCGGGGATTAATTGTGATTAACAAACTACCAGTTGATTGATTTACTAGATTAGACACTTTTCTTTTTTTTTTGTTTTCTTTTGTTTCTTTATTTTCTTTTGCTAACCAACTGTTTGTGATATTGCCTCACTGGGAATTTCCTCATCTGTGACAATGGAGATTCCAATTTCTTTTGGTGACTATTGTTTGAGATAGAGCTTTTTGCAGGAAAGAAAAGAGCATCTATCATATGGTAGTCAATCAAATTTCATGGAAAACTCTCAACTACCACAGAATAATCTACCTTACTATGCTCATGGTGGGTGAAAGTATCAAGAACATGAAATAGGGTGCTTCCCAAGGCCACAAAATGGTCCATATTTTGGTGAAATTGATCACTACTCAAGTTGTGGCTAGGAAGATCAAAATCAAAGAGATTTCACTCATTCATACCCCATTCATCAAGAGCCATCACCTCTCAATTATACAACCTCACCTCCAAGTTTTACACGCCTAAATTATTCATCATTTGAGTATGCCTCAGCACAAAGGTCTATCCCAAATCCATACAATTCATTTCATCATCCACAAAACTCAATCCACTACCAACAAGACTCATACCACTTTCAGAACACACAACCACAAAACAACCAACCATTACAACCTACCCAACCTCCTTTAAATAGACTTGCTAGGATGGAACTCATCCTTGAAAAACTCAAAAGAAGTAGAGAAGAAGATATACTCACTAGGATAGAACTCCTCCTTGAAAAAATAAAGAAGACAATCGAAGAGGAGAAAATAGCAGAAATGGACCATAAAGAAAAATTGAGACAGAATGCACAACTTTATTCTGAAGAACAATTCATTGAAGAGCTGAAATCACAAAGAGAGACCAATTTACTCTCTCCAGAAACAGAGGAGTGCATTCAACGATCAAGAACAAGGGAGGAAGTCAATCAAGGGAGCCCACACTCCAATGAAACAGAGAGTTGCATAAAGGGTGAGTTCATTGAACCACCAATTCAACAAGCACTTGATGAAGAGGATGATCCAACCATCATACAATACCCAAGTCCTGAAATCAAGGTGGTGAAGGCAATCAACATGAGCACTAAAAAGAGGATGGTGACCAAGAAAAGAAGGACAATATCCATGAAGAAAAAAAGGTCAACCAAAAGCCATCCCACCCCTACCCCAACAAGCAAGTCTACTCAAGCTAACAACAAAAGAAAGCTTGCTGGGGAGAGGCACTCTAAACAAGGGGCATTAATTGGCTCCTCTTTTCTCTTGAGGTCATTTCTCTTAACAAACTGGAAGAAGAGGAAGAAAGTCATGAACAACATGTCAAGCTAATGACATTAAAAGAGCGCTTGTTGGGAGGCAACCCAACCGTAGGTAACATTTCCTTGCTTTGCTTAATTTACTTTCAATAACTTGGCATATAATTGGATTTTAAGTTTGGTGTTGCCATGCAACAATTTGATTTTCAATCTTCATTGGGTACTTGCAACATTCTAAATTGATAGTGTCACACTAAGTTTGGTGTTGCCACTTATCATTCATGCAAGGTACCAAGCACACCACCTATTAATGCAATCAAAATGTCTCTGTTTGTATCTCTTGTGCCTTTATTGTATCATTAATCTTGCTTGCTGAAACACATGCATACTCACACTTCATTCTAAGACATTCATGATCCATCATAGACCCCATCACCACTGTTTTAATTGTTGCTTGAGTATAAGCAATCATTCTAAGTTTGGTGTGGGAAGAGGAAGAATAGGAGGAAAAGGGCAACAACAATGAAGATGAACTACAAGGTGGTAAAGTTCCTTTTTCCTCTTACTTATTTCCAGCACTTTAAATTGCATGGTTGTATTATATTTTCTTTGTATGCATGTGTGATTACTCCTTGTGAATAAGCATAATTTGATATTTGATTTGTAACATGTTGCTATGATATCATGATTATCATCTTAAGTTTTACTTGTACCCAATATCTTTTAGAATGAAACAAAGAAATCATTCTTTTGAAAGGAAAATGTTGAAGAATTTTATAAATCATGGGGCAAGCAAAAGATTAAGAGGAGTGGAGGTTCTGATTGTATGATTGTGTATTGAGGTTGCATGTTTGTGAAAACTTGCATGGGAACTCACAGACAAGAAATGAAGTTTAGAGAAGTATTATGGAATTTCTCAAACATCTATTGATCCAAGAAGCAGTAACAAAAGAAAACAAAAGAAAAAAAAACAAAGAACAAGCCCAAGGCTCTGAGCATCAATTACTAGGAAGAAAAAGAAAGAAACAAGAACTCAAAGAGTTATTGTCCTAGTTAAATGCTTGTGGTGGATTTGTATCAAAGAGAGAGGCTTGAGCAAGTAAATCCTAAGGGGTGCTTCAACACCTAATACCTTAGACCAACTGGTTTGGGAGTATTGATTGAAAGCTTATCTTAAAAAGCCGCTTTGATACATGACACCTAGAGTCGAGGCCAAATCCCAAAAAAAAAGAAAAGAAAAATGCTAGAAAATAAGTGCTGCTTCAAGGTGACAATCTATAAAGAGGATTCCATATATCATTTGAATGAAAGTCCTAAGATCTAAGACTTCCAAAATGTGAGGACTAATGAGTACTGGAATCCTTGCATAAGCATACAAATTAGAGTTCACCCCACTGTCACTTATTCACTTCACCCACTAAGGCATCATAAGCAATCCTTCAATACATTCCAATTAAAGAGAATTCTTTGTGCATAGTTCTTTTCTTGCTTGGGGACAAGCAAGCTTTAAGTTTGGTGTTGGGATGCCAGGGCATCTTGGCTAGTTTTACTAGCCATTTTTTGTATGCTTTAGGTTGGTTTCATGCATTTTCTTAGGAAATAAGCAAGTATTTGGTTGAAAATGAAATCATATCATGATTCAAGCAAACATTGTGAATTTTGAATAATTTCATGAGAATTATGCATGAATTGAATGATAAATTGGATGATGCATGATCCCATGATTAAGAGCAAGACTTTGATGTACTTTGTTTGATTGATTTCAGGTAACAAGAAGCATAGAAGAGCCACGATAGTGGCTACGTTAGTGCCACTAACGTGGTCATTAACATTGAAGAAAAGAAGCCCCAACATTAGTGAGAAAAGTTAGTGGCATTAACTTTGAAGATGGAGAGCATGGAACGTTAGTGGAAAAGGTGAACGCCACTAACGTTTATGAAGCAAAGAAGACCCACGTTAAGAGTCATGTTAGCTACACTAACGTGAACTCTAACGTAGGGACAAAAGGCACCAAGCAATGTTAATGGGAAAGGTGAGTCCCAATAATGCTTGCAAAAGGGGTATATGCCAACGTTAGTGGAAAAAGTGAGTGCCACTAACGTTGGCGAAGCAAAAGGACCCACGTTAACAGCCACGTTAACTAAGTTAACGTGGAAGGAAAGGGGGATGCCAACGTTAGTGGAAAAAGTGAGTGCCACTAACATTGGCAAAGCAAAAGGACCCACGTTAACTTCAACGTTAACTAAGTTAACGTGGTAGTTAACGTGGGCAAAAGTCCCACCTGGTAGCCTGACCATGCCTTCTTCAAACACGCATAACTTGAGACACAAAACTCCAAATGAGGTGATTCCAGCAGCATTGGAAAGTAGGATTTCAGAGCTTTCCAAGCATATATGGCACTACATGGTTGACATTAAATTTGAGGTAGAAAACTTGCCCCGAAAGTGCAAAGATGAACATGGTATCAACCTGTAGCAAAGCCAACTGACCTCTTCACCTTCCAAGAAGTGTAACTTGAGTTGTAGAGCTCCAAATGATGCGCTTCCAAAGGCGTTGGAAAGTAGACATCCAAAACTTTCCAACAATATATAACAGTATGGGGTGGACATTGATTTTGAGCTCCGGAACTTGGAAATATTAAGCCCCTGGTCGCTAGCGTTATCGGGACTCACGTTTTCCATTAACGCTAGCGACTATGCTAGTGACCATATCCACTTCAAAGGAGTATAACTTGGGTTACAGAGATCCAATTGAGGTGATTCCAGTTGCGTTAGAAAGCTGACATTCAAAGCTTTCCAAAGATATATAATAGTCTATAGTGGGCATGAAATTGAAGCACAAACAAGAGGCATCTTTTAAGCCCCAAAAACACCAACTGGGCAGCATTTTACCATGGGCCTCAATTTGATCACTTCTCTTTCAAGGACCACCCAACCTCAAGGAAGCAAGCCCACAAGTGTCAACCAATCAAGGCCACAAGAAGCATCTAGAATAGAAATTTTCATTTAATTGTAATTTGCTTTTAATTTCATTTTATAATTTAGGAGAGCCTATATAAAGGCCTTAGTTTGTACATTCAAGGGGGTTAGATGGGGATAGAGAATTGAGATTTGAGAATTGGAGATTGGGGATTGAAGAGGGGTCTTCGGACTCCCTCCCCTCACACACTCTTCCTTCTTTTCTTTTCTTTATACTTTTCATTTATGAATTTGGAAGTGTCATTTTCAGTTTTAATCTTCATCTTTACTTTTCTGCACTTTCTTTCTTTTCTATTTTGGTAGAGCAATGATCAACTAACTCTTTCCATTGGGTTAGAGAGCTCTATTGTGATACAATGGATCAATATTAGTTTTCATTCTTCTTCTTCTATCTTTTCTCTTGATTTTACTAGAGAACTTTCGATCTTCATCCAATTGGGTAGTTATCTTGGAAAAGAAGCTATTCATACTTGGATCTCTTCTGAACCTTGGAAGATGAATGAAGAGATCATGCTAGAAATTCTTTCTCATGCTGGACCAAATTGGGTTTAGATGGATATGTGACTATAATCCTACCAACACTTGATTTGGGAATGCATGTGGTATAATCAGTGACCATACTTCATCTCTTCTCATGAGCAATTGACCAAGGAAATTGCTATTGATCAAGATTTGAGAGATTGAATTCCAAGGAATTAGGATCCAATCACTTAAGATTGCCAAGGAGATCAATGAATGCATTGATTGAGGAAGAAGATGAGAATGAACTTGATCTGGAGGATTGCAATATCTCTTGATCCCAATGTTCATTTTATTTTTAGTTCTTACATTTACTTTTCTTGCCATTTTACTTCTCTGCACTTTATTGCTTTCTTTACTTTTATGCCATTTACATTTTCTTGTTGCTTATCACTCCAATATGATTCGTCTAACTAGGATAATCAATTAACCATTGATTTCTTAATCCGTTAATCTCTGTGGGATTCGACCTCACTCTTTTTTGAGTTATTACTTGACGACAATTCGGTATACTTGCCGAAGGGAGATTTGTTGAGAGACAAATTTTTCGCGCATCAATGCCCATGCATGCAACGTTGGTGACACCAAACTTAGTTTGTGATCATATGGTACAACAAGATTTGATTAGAACTTTCATAATATGGAGTGTGTTCAAGTCCTTTTGGTGTGCCTTGAACACCAAACTTATCATTTACCATATGTTGCATGTAGAGATTTTTATAGGTGTTTGTCAAAGTTGATTTAGAATCCATGAACTTTGCTTTATTAACTACTATTAAAGATTAAAAGGAAAGGGTATAGAACATGGGTTGCCTCCCATGAAGCGCTTCTTTAGCATCATTAGCTTGACGTTTGGCCTTTGTCAGGGTGGTTGGTAGTGTTTCAAATCTTCCCCTCTTGCAATGAATCTGTTTCCATTTGCTTTGTTGAGAAGTTCCACATGTTCTAAGGACAGAATTTTTTTGATGGTGTACACTTGAGGTAGCTGAGATGGGATGGTGGGGAGATGAGGTAGGATAGGTGGAATATAGACAGAGACCACTTCATCTCCTGGAGAGAAACCATCTGTAGGAATCTTCTTGTTCCTCCATCCCTTTGGGGCCTTCTTCTTTGTTTCCCTTGATGTTACTTTGCTCCTTGTGATTTCTTCTTTCAAGAAGGTCCTGTTGCTTGTCTCATATGACTCTGGTGGGTCTAGCTCCTCTTCGATTACACTTGGCTGTTGCTCCTTCTGACCACCTTGCTTGTCAACCATCAGGGTTTTCAGGTGTAATGCTTGTGTTCCCATGCTTGTCTCTTTCATCAGCTCCTTACTGTGGGCTTCCTTTGACTCTTTGTTATCATGATTTTCTTCTTGTGAGGGTTTGAAGACATTGAAGGTGAGGTGTTCATCATGTATTCTCAAGATTAGTTCTCCTCGCTCCACATCTATAAGTGCCCTGGCTGTGGCTAAGAATGGCCTCCCCAGGATGCTGGAATGGATGTGATTTTCTCCATCTCCAAGATAACAAAGTCTGTGGGCAAGAAGTTATTCCCAACCTTTACTAATACGTTTTCAACCACTCCTATCGCCTGTTTTTGAGTTTTGTCAGCCAATTTGATGATTACGTCTGTGGGTGTTAGCTTATTGATTTGAAGCTTTTTCATGAGGGACAGAGGCATTAAGTTGATATTTGCTCCCAGGTCACAGAGCCCTTTATCAATCATTATCTCTCCTATAGCACAGGGAATGTGAAAACTCCCTGGATCCTTCTTATTTGTAGGTGACTCTGTTTGAATGAGAGCACTATACTCCTTGTTCATCTTTATTGTTTGCCCACCCTTCAATGAAATCTTTTTGGCCAGCAGCTCCTTTATGTACTTGATATAGGAGGGCATTTGCTGGAGGGCCTTAATAAATGGTATATTTATATCAAGAGATGCAAACATGTATAGGAACCTTGAATACATTCTTCTTGCTACACCACCTTTGAGCCTTTGGGGAAAGGGTGCATATGGGTTTAGGGTCTCCCCTTTCTTTAGCTCCTCCCTGTGTGTGGGATGGAGTGCGTGGTTTATCTCTTCATGCTTTTCCTTTGGATTTTCATGGAAGTGTTCTGTTTGTATGTGCACTTCCTCCACATTCCTCTCATCACTTATAGTGATCATCTTGCATTCTTCCCACCTTACTTTCTTTGTTTCTCCTCTGGGGTTCTTTTCTGTGTCACTTGGGAAACTATCAGTAGGATTGGGAAACTGTTGAGATAGATATCCTATTTGGGACTCGAGCCTCTTGATGGTATCTCACTGGTTTTTTATATTGGCTTGCACTTCATCCTTGAACACTCTGTTGTCTTGGACTTCTTTACATATGTCTTCAAGTAGAGTCTCAATTCTGGAGAGTCTATCCTCCGTTAGTGATGGTGGGTTGAGGTTAGATGGTTGAAAAGGGTGATTAGGTGGGTGTTGATAGGATCTCTATGAGGGATGTTGGGGAGTTGCATTGTTGTTGGAATTGTGGTTGTGGCGTCTCTGGTCTTGGCCTTGGTCTTGTTGATTTCCCCACCCAAAGTTAGGGTGGTTTCTCCAACCAGAATTATAAGTTTTAGAGTATGGATCATGGGTCTGTCTGGGTGAGTTTCCAACATAGTTGGCTTGTTCCCAGTCACCTTCTTCTCCTTCATTTACTCCTTCTTAAGCTGGTGATGAGGTGATGATTGCTGCAACTTGGTTTTCTTCCACCTTCTTGGTAAGATCTGCTAGCTGCTTGGTGATCATCTTATTTTGAGCCAGCAATGCATCCATATAGTTCAGCTCCATTACTCCTCGAGTGTTACTCCTTTCAGAAGCATAGAAGTAGTCATTCTCAGCCACAGTCTCAATGACATATATGGCTTTTTTAATGGTTTTCTTCTTGTTTAGAGAGCCCCCTGATGAATGGTCTACGGCCTTCTTTGACTCATAAAAAAAGACCTTTATAGAAAATGTGCAGTTGAACCCATTCATTGAACATGTCTGGTGGGAATCTTCATGTTAAGTCCTTAAACCTCTCCCATGCCTCATAGAGAGTTTCACCATCTTGTTGCCTGAAGGTTTGTACCTCAGCTCTCAGCCTATTGATTCTTTGAGGAGGGTAGAATCTTGCCAAAAACTTGTTTAACACATCCTCCCAATTTGTTAAGCTCTCCTTTGGGAATGATTTCAGCCACTTAGATGCTTTGTCCATGAGTGAAAAGGGAAACAACAGCAGTCTATAGACATCCGGATGGACACCATTTGACTTCACAGTGTCACATATTCTTAGGAAGGTGGTTAGATGTTGATTGGGGTCTTCTTGGGTACTTCCTCTGAATGAACAGTTGTTCTGAGCAAGGGTGATGAGCTGGGGTTTTAATTCAAAGTTTTTGGCATGTATGGTGGGCTTTTGGATGCTACTTCTACAATTTCCTGGGTTTGGATTGATGTAAGAGCCTATAACTCTCCTTTCTTACCCAGCATGATTCACAGGGCCTTCTCTAGCATGGTTGTGAGCTTCTTCTTCATGGTTGTTTTCCAAGTTCTCCTCCATGTTTGTTTCAAAGTACTCTTCTTCTTCCTCAGCACCAACAACTCCTTTCCCTTTTGCTTCCTTCCTTAATATACAGAGGGTCCTCCCAGGTTCGGAACTAAAGGAAGTTGAAGCTCCACTGCTTTTCTCTGTCATACAACTAACAGAGCACACAGCAAGAAATAAAATGAAGTGATTATTCTTGTTAGAGTGATTGTTAGTGTGAGTGGTGCAAATTTTCAAATAGTAGTGGGTTAGTGAGCAGAATTGTAAGTAAATTCAAAGAAAAAGAAAACAACAAGGGGATAGGGGATGAGGAAGAAAATTAATTGAAACTAAGAGTAAATGGCTAGGCAAATTAAACAATAAAAAGAAAATGCTCAATCTAGTGAACTTCCAACTTAATCATTGTCGATACAAAATCAATCCCTAGCAACGGCGCCATAAACTTGATGCATGAAAACTTTTCTCTCAACAAATTTCCTTACGGTAAGTATACCGAATTGTCGTCAAGTAAAAACTCACAATAGAGTGAGGTTGAATCCCACAGGGATTGATTGGTCAAGCAACTTTAGTTGGAAGAGTGTGCTAGTTGAGCTAAACAGAAATGTAGTTGAGGTTTTTAGGAAATTAAATGGCAGGAAAGTAAATTGCAGAAAATAAAGTGCAGAATCTTAAATGGGGATATGAGGAAATGAACATGGAAATAAATGGCATAAAGTAAAGAGAAAGGGTAAGATCAGAGATAGGGAATTCATTGGGCTTAGGAGATGTTGCATTCTTCGGATCAAGTTCATTCTCATCTCTTCCTCAATCAATGCATTCATTGATCTCCTTGGCAATCTTAAGTGATTGGATCCCAATTCCTTGGCAATCTAATCTCTCTAAACTTGAACAATTGCCCAATTCCTTGATTTACTTGCTCATGGGAAGAGATGAAGTATGGTCACTAATTATACCACATGTATTTCCAAATAAAAGTGTTATGGAGAGTTTCTTTTCCAAGACAACTAACCAATTAGATTAAGATCGAAAGCCTTCTAGTAAATCAAGAGAAAAGAAAGAGGAAGAAGAATGAAAACTATAATTGATCCATCAAATTACAACAGAGCTCCCTAACCCAATGAAAGGGGTTTAGTTGTTCATAGCTCTGGAAATGAAAATGAAAAATGATAGAACAGAATACATGCTTCCCAAACTAGAAAATGCAGAAAGTAAATATACAGAGTGTAGTTCTTCAAAAAGTGTTAAGCTTCTCTATAGTTCAAAACTACTCCTATATATACTACTCTTCTTGATCTTCTAGTGAGTTTTTCAAGTCTTGGATATGGGCCTTTGATCTTGAGTTGAAGCAGTTACAATCTTCAGTGGGCTCAGCTTTGTTTGCAGAAAAATGTGAGTTAGGCATGGGCGTTCGTTAGGACGTTAGTGGCGTTAACATTAAGTGAGGATGTGGGTTCGAGAACGTTAGTGACAATCACCTTTTCCACTAACGTTCCAACCCAAAATGATCAACGTTAACTTCAACGTTAGTGGCACTAACGTGACCACTAACGTTGCCTCTTGGTCCTTCACAAACGTTATTGGGAATCACCTTTTCCAATAACGTTGCCTTGTGCCCCCTTTCGCTACGTTAGAGTTCATGTTAGTATAACTAACGTGACTCCTAACGTGGGCATGCCTAAGCTTCGAGAGCGTTAGTGACACTTACCATTATCACTAACGCTCCAAACGCCCCTCCTTCCCACGTTAAAGTTCACATTAATTAGATTAACGTGACTACTAACGTGGTAGTGATTGCTATCTCCAACGTTAGTGACAAAGGTGAGTGTCACAAACGTTGGCTTATCATGCTTAGCTCCATGTTATCTCTCACGTTTGTGGTCTTAACGTGACCACTAACATGGGCACTCTTGGGTTGGTTCAACGTTAGTGACAAAGGTGAGTGTTAGTAACGTTGGTGATTGGTTCTTCATCCCACGTTAGAGTTCACGTTAATTGGATTAACGTGATTCTTAACGTGGCTTCATTGTTCCTTTGTGGAACGTTAGTGGCCATCACTTTTACCACTAACGTTGGAGCTTTTCTTCCTCCTCTACGTTAGCTACCACGTTAATGTAGTTAACGTGGCAACTAACGTGGGCTATGATGGCTTCGAGGGCATTATTGGTGATCACTTTTTCCATTAACGCTACAAGCTTGTTCCCATTCCACGTTAGTGGTCACGTTAATTAGATTAATATGGCTGCTAACGTGGCTCCTTCTTGCTTCTTTTGTCCTGAAATCAAGCAATTAAGATGCATCAAAGCTCTGTTCCAAGTCATGAGGTTATGCATCATCAATTATATCTTACAATTCCTGCCTAATCCTCATGAAATCATGTAAAGTTCACAATAATTGCTTGAATCAAGATGTAAATGTATTTTCATCCAAAACTTGCTTATTTACTAAGAAAATGCATGAAACTATCCTAAAAAGTAAAGAAAAGGTCAGTGAAACTGGCCAAGATGCCCTGGCATCACCAATGCACTATGAACAAGAGCCATTCTATGATGCATATCAGTCAAATGGCTATGGTGAATCAACTTGTGACTTTCAAGAACCACCACCATATGCCTATGATCAATATCTACATTGGGTTGCTGCATCATATCTATAGTGGGGGCACCACTTAAGTCAACATAGGGAGCCAGAAACTCGGAGGAAATGAAAAAAGGAACTATGCTCTGCTATATCATTACCCCCTAAGAAATAGACGCGGTATACGCAATAAACACAATGATAGCAATAACAAAAGCAAATACAACAGTCAACAGTGAGAAAGATGCATATATGGGCATGTCTAATCTTTTTAGCTCTTGAATGTAATGTCCTGCTG
>NC_029774.3:62863496-62864791 GCF_000817695.3 Arachis duranensis | reverse complement strand
TTTGATTTTAGTTGCATTTTGATTATTCCTCATCATTAAAAATCCAAAATTTTTTTTCAAAAGTGTGTCTTTTCTAGTCAACAATATAGAGAATTGAAGATTCAGAACATACAGCAGAGGAATCACATAGAAAAAGCTGGGCGTTCAAAACGCCCAGTGAAGAAGTAAGACTGGCGTTTAAACGCCAGCCAGGCCACCTGGCTGGGCGTTTAACACCCAAAAGGGTAGCATTTTGGGCGTTAAACGCCAGAATGGATACCATTTTGGGCGTTTAATGCCAGGATGGCACAAGAGGGAAGATTTTGTTTTTAATTCAAATTTTTTTCAAGTTTTCATAATTTTTCAAAATCAAATCTTTTTCAAATCATATCTTTTCAATCATATACTTTCAAAATCAATTTCTTTCCATTTTCAAAAATACTTGCTAACAATTAATGATTTGATTCAACATTTCAAGTGTGTTGCCTTTTCTGTTGAGAAAGGTTTATTGTCTGAATCATATCTTTTAAATTTCTTGTTAGCCAAGTCATTAATTTTAAAAATCAAATCTTTTTAAATTGTTTTTTAAATCATATCTTTTTAATCACTTTTTCAAAATAGTTTTAAATCATATATTTTTGATTTCTAATTTCAAAATCTTTTTCAAAAATCACTTAATCTCTTTCCCACTCTTAGTTTTCGAAAATCATCAATCATTTTTCAAAATTCTTTTAAAATCTTTTATTTTATTTTCGAAAGTTCTTCCCCTCTTCTCACATCCTTCTATTTATGGACTAACACTCCTCATTAATGCACAATTCGAACTCTATCCCTCCTGATAAGTTCGAATTCTTCTACCTCCTCCTTCTATTCTTCTTTTCCTCTGACATCTCAAGGAATATCTATACTGTGACATAGAGGACTCCATATTTTCTTGTTTTCTTCTCTTTCATATGAGCAGGAGCAAAGACAAAGGCATTCTTGTTGAAGCTGACCCTGAACCTGAAAGGACCTTGAAGCGAAAGCTAAGAGAAGCTAAAGCACAATTCTCTGTAGAGAACCTAACAGAAATCTTCAAAGAAGAAGACATGGCAGCCGAAAATAACAACAATGCAAACAATGCAAGGAAGGTGCTGGGTGACTTTACTGCACCTACTCCCGACTTTTATGGGAGAAGCATCTCCATCCCTACCATTGGAGCAAATAACTTTGAGCTTAAGCCTCAATTAGTTTCTCTAATGCAACAGAATTGCAAGTTCCATGGACTTCCATTGGAAGATCCTCATCAGTTTTTAGCTGAATTCTTGCAAATCTGT
>NC_029774.3:62863136-62863380 GCF_000817695.3 Arachis duranensis | reverse complement strand
GGATATGGTTGGACTCACAACCTAAAGAAAGCCTGAACTCTTGGGAAAAGCTAGTCAATGCCTTTTTGGCAAAGTTCTTTCTACCTCAAAAATTGAGTAACCTTAAAGTGGAAGTCCAAACCTTCAGATAGAAGGAAGGTGAATCCCTCTATGAAGCTTGGGAAAGATACAAACAATTGATCAGAAAGTGTCATTCTGACATGCTTTCTGAATGGAGCATCATAGGTATCTTCTATGATGGTCT
>NC_029774.3:62862227-62862989 GCF_000817695.3 Arachis duranensis | reverse complement strand
GGGGGAGGCAACATTGCCCTCCACAAGGGCACACTGCCCTCTAGGAGGGCAACATAAGAGAACCAACCAAGGAAGGCAACTCTGCCCTGCCCACTACAAGGGCAGAGCACAAAATGTGCCTTGAGACCAAGAGGAAGAAAACCTTGCCCTGCCCTTGTGGAGGGCAGAATCGGGCTCTCTAAGGAAGAAATTCAAGGGAAAAATGTCACCCATGCATGCCACAAGGATCGAACAAGGAACCATGAGGAAGCCAAGAACTAAGGTTGATTGTCGTGCCAAGAAACCAAGGAAATTATTGTAGCGTGTGCGTCCGCCCAGATTCGAACTCGGGAATGCAATGTGGGAACTCTGCCCTGCCCTTGGCGCGGGCAGGACAGCATTTGGATTGGCGCACGACCTTGGCGCACCACACACAAATCTGGCGCACCAAATCCTTCCCTGGCAGCACCAGCGCGCACCACGATCCTCTCCTGGCAGCACCATAACTTTCTGCCCTGCCCTTGGCGCGGGCAGGGCAGCGTTTTGCAATCCTGGCGCACCACGCACGAATTCTGGCGCACCAATCTTCGACCCTGGCAGCACCAACGCGCAACGCTCGTCCCTGGCAGCACCACAACTTTCTGCCCTGCCCTTGGCGCGGGCAGGGCAGCATCTCACGCATCAGGGCGCGCCAGACTTGCACCACGCCGCACCAGCTCGCACCACCATGCATCAATTTTCTGCCCTGCCCTCCACAAGGGCAGGGCAGCCTCCTGGGAGTGA
>NC_029774.3:62858128-62858587 GCF_000817695.3 Arachis duranensis | reverse complement strand
TCAGAGCATGGAAATGACTCCATAATACTTGGTCGACCATTTTTGGCCACTGCTAGAGCCATTGTGGACATAGAGCAAGGAAAATTAACCTTCAGGATGCATGAGGAGAGCATCATCCTGAAAGTCTTTCCAGAAGTACAAAGGGATGAAGAAACAAGCAAAATGAATAATGATCTCCTTCCAAAGCAATCAACTGACAAGGAAGTAGAACAGAAAAACAAACAGATGCAAGAAGAAAAAGGGATTCAAAAGGAACCAACAGAAGCATGGGTGATAAATAAGAAGGAAGGTATCACAACTCAAGTAACTGTCAAGAAAGAAAGATCAACAAGAAAGAAAAAGATGAAGAGCAAGAAAAAGGCTCACAAAGGGTGGAAGAACAAGAAAATCCCAACTGAAGGATTTTCTAAAGGTGATAAGGTGCAACTAGTATATCAACAACAGGGAGCAGAAGATTAC
>NC_029774.3:62853923-62858001 GCF_000817695.3 Arachis duranensis | reverse complement strand
ACCAACATCAACCACCCTAAAGGGAGGTCAATGTCAAGCTAATGACAATAAAAGAGCGCTTCATGGGAGGCAACCCATGGTTTAAAATTTCTGTCTTCTCTTTCATTTAATAAGCTATGATTCCTCTGAATATGATTTTGAATTTTCATGCCTGGTAAATGCATATATCATTTTGAAGCACATGGCAAACTTCTAAGTTTGGTGTACCTTAAGGCACACCCAAGTTCATTTTTCAAAAAAAAGGGGGATCATTCTTAGAACATATGCATAATTCTTTTGATAAAGCATGTGACCAAACACTAAGTTTGGTGTCTGCATATGCAACAATGTTCAGAAGATCATTTCTCCATCATGAACTCAAAATCATACAGATAAGGGATCATACATCAATTTTTTAAAAAAAATGCATCAATTGTGAGAATGGTTTGCATTGTTAAGCCACCCCCCCAATAAAAGATAAGTTTGGTGTTCACCAACTTTTAACATTTTATTTAGGGACACAATTGATCACAAAAACAATTTTAATAACTATTAAACAAACCAAAACAATTTATTTTATTATTGCAAATAAGTTGCCACGGTTATATTAATATTCTAAGCTAGCTGTTTTGGTTCAGGTGGAAGAAAAAGATTAAGACAAAGGCTAGGAGAAGGTCACGGCTAGGAGGAGCTATGTGAGGGAGGTCACATGTGCCTAGGAGAACGCGTTCATGGGGGACAGAATTTGCATGCATGCAACATTGAACACCTAAATGCATGCAGCCAATGGGAGGAGGATCCTCGTCAAGCCTCAACCATGCATGCAGACCGTCCATTCCATGAGTCCTTGAGATGACCAACTCAATCTCAGCCTTTCATGAACACTAACGGTTCCTTCTTCATTCATTCATTGTGGTTTTGTTGAAAAGCTTGGAAACATGGCCTATTAATAGCCGTTGCACCAACACAGCATACACATTCCCATTCAAGCCACTTTCATATGAAACCACACTCTATTTCACTTCCAAAACCAACATAATTCCCTTACCTCACACATCAAAACCGAACCAAAACTCTTCCCAAACACAACACATATTTCTTCTACTCTCACTTCCTCTTCCTTTTCACTTCAATTTCAATGGCCTCCTCAAGCACAAAAAGAAGGCCCGGAAAAGAACCTATGGTAACCGAACCTCCATCATTTGATGCACGCAAGTTTAGATCCGAATTCCATGAAGGGAGATATCATAGGTTCATGGAGGCAAAGAATGTCATCTATGAGAAAGGCCTTGATTTGAGGGAAGGAGAATACCCCATCATGAGGCAAATTACTAGAGAAAGAAGGTGGGAACTCTTGTGTGCTCCTCTGATTGACATCAGTGCAGTAATGATCAGGGAGTTCTATGCAAATGCTGCAAAAGAAAACAAAAATAGTGCTCCTTACACAAGCTATGTCAGAGGGGTTGAAGTGAGCTTTAGCCCAGCTGCTATCACAAGAGCCCTCAAGTTGAGAACCATAACCTATCCAGAGCCTAGTTATGAGGCTAGATTGCAAATGAAAAATAATCCTGATGAGATCCTGCAGGGGTTATGCATGGAAAATACAGATTGGGAAAGAGACTCAAAGGGAGTTCCAAGTCACATAAGGAGGATAAATCTTACTCCTGTGGCTAAGGGATGGTATGAAATAGTGAGGAGATCTATCCTTCCTACTGGAAACGCTTCTTGGGTCACAATCAAACGAGCATTCTTGACATACTGCATCTTGCATGGAGGTGAGATCAACCTTGCACAACTCATAGCCGACAGTATTCAAGAAATGGCCGATAGCACAAGCAAAGCAAAAGGTCTTGGACATCCAAGCACCATCCAAAGGCTATGTGATAGAGCTAACGTACTCTTTGAAGATGAGGACACAACAAAAGTGAAGAAAGGGAAATGGATTACCAAGAAGAGCATGGAGGGAACAAATGAAGAAGAAGACCAAGAAGGATGGAGGGAATTAATGAAGAAGAAGATCAAGAAGGGGTAGTGGCTCCTAGACAAAGGAGATCACAAAGAGAGGAAGGATGAAATCAAGCTTATGATGCCATAGATATGAGCCAATTGCAAAGATCAATTGAAGAATTATCTCAGCAACTCATGCAGGCTCAACAAGGTCAAAATCAACTCATGCAGGCCGAACAAGGCCAAAATCAAGAGGGCCAAGTGAAATATCTAGAGCCCCATCCTGAATTCATGGAGCAATTCTTGAAAGAAAAAGAAGAACGAGAGGCTTGGCAGCATCAAATGGAGGAGAAACAAGAGAGATGGCAACAACAAATGATGACTCAGCAGCAAGAATTTCAAGCACAGATTCTTGAAGGGCAAAAAGAGCAATACAAAGAATTCAAGGAATCATATGATAAGTTGTATTTTAGTCAAGCTAAAGCAGAGGAATATAGTCACAACCTAAAGAAGAAGAAGGGAGAATCAAGCAGCAGCCATGACCATTAGAAGGTGGCAAAGTTCTTTCATACTTCCTCTTTCATGTCTCTAATAAGGAGATGCATGTCTGAAACATGATATGCCTCCATCATTTATTTCTTTTACTTTATGCATTTTCTGTTCTTTGATTTTCAATTTAGTTAGTTAATAAATAGCTAGAAAAATGATAAGTCTGCATAATGCTTGTATCCATCACTTAGCTTGAAAATTGTTTTGTTTCCCATATGCTTAAATAAAAGAGTTTGGTTTGAATTGAAAAGTAAAATATCCAATGTTGCATAAGTATGAATGGAAGTTGGTGGTTGTATATGTGCTTGATTAAATGCATAACTCATGAAATAATTGTTGCATAATATCATTCTCATTCAATTGTAAGTTAGCTTGCTGTTACAAAGATTCTTATTAATAATGAAAAAGCCCTTGGTAACAAAAACAGAAAGAAAAGGAAAGAAAAAGCCAAAGTGGCAAGAAAAACAAAGAATAAAGGTTGGACACCAATGGCTTGAACCTTAGGACATATGCCTGTGGTGTTCTTGTACTAAGATCTGCTTGGATGAGTAAATTCTAAGGGGTATTTTGAAACCCGGTCACTTAGATCAACTGATTTGGGATGGCCAATTGAAAATCCACAATAAAGAGCAACTTGGATACAGAACATTTAGTTATCCAAAGAGATGCTGGGCATCAATGATCCTAGGAAGAATTAATGAGCCAAGTGTCTGTGGTGGAAAGATGTTGAGCAAAAAAGAAAAGAAAATAAAGCCAAAGGCTATGCTGCAGCATTTGACACTCAACCTCTAAAAGAATAATAAGCTTGTTAAAGCATTATAAGCCAAGAAAAGTTAGCAAGGGAGGAATAAAAAAAGTGAGTCTTATAACAGTAAGTTTAGCAAACCTTTGATGCAAAATGTATAGCATGTAACAAGAACAATAACTTGAGTTATCATTGTCTGCATAAATGCCCCATAGATCAAGTTCTGCTATCTGCATAATAAGGATAAGTATCCTTTTCTTATTCATTTCATTTGCTCTTAGTTTTGATGCTTGCTTGGGGACAAGCAAGATTTAAGTTTGGTGTTGTGATGACAAGTCATCATATACCCATTTTTCAAGCTAATTTCACTTGTTTTGTTAGCATTTATGCACTTTCTTGCATCCTAAGTAAGTGATTTGGAGTGAAAATGCATAACTTCTCTAAATCAAGCAACCACCATGAAATTAATGGTAAATCATGAGGTTTAAGCTAATTTTAATTGAATTTTAATTGATTTATAAACCTCTTGAATTTAGTGATACTTGGAGTGTTGTTTTGGTTTATTATAGGTGAAGAAAAGAAAAGAAAAGGAAAAGCGTGGCCTAAGAAGTGTAGCCTAAGGAAAGGAAAGCGTGGCCAAGGAGAGAAGAAGCGTGCCGCAGGCAAAGGGGGAGGCAACATTGCCCTCCACAAGAGCAGACTGCCCTCTAGGAGGGCAACACAAGAGAACCAAACAAGGAAGGCAAATCTGCCCTGCCCACTACAAGGGCAGAGCACAAAAGTGTGCCTTGGAACCAAGAAGAAGAGAACCTTGCCCTGCCCTCCACAAGGGCAGTATCGGGCTCACCAAGGAAGAAA
>NC_029774.3:62849893-62853575 GCF_000817695.3 Arachis duranensis | reverse complement strand
CAATTTTCTGCCCTGCCCTCCACAAGGGCAGGGCAGCCTCCTGGAAGCTATTATTTTTGGGCCGAAAATTAAATTAAAAATCCAATTTAATTCATTTCTTCACCAAATCAAAAGCCCATCCAAATCCCAAAATCCAAGAATAGAAAGTGTATAAATAGAAGCTAGTTTGATGTAATTAGGACCTTTTACCTTCTTTTGAATTTTTACCTTTTGACTTACTTTTGTCTTAGCTTTTGAATTTGCACTTTCTTTGAGCTTTCTTGAGAGACTTGTCCAAGCACTAAGAGGATCAAGGGAGAATTGACTGATCTCCTTCCTCATTCTTACTTGGGCAATTCTACTCTTGTGTTTCTGAGTTTTGGGTGTGTGAAATTGAGGAAGTTCTGTCTCAATTCCCATTCAAACTCTTTTCAATTTGTTTTCTGCATAATTGAATCTGATTTCTGTTCTTCTACTGCTTTCTCTTCAATTTTCTGTCAATTGCTTTGTGAACTTGGATCTAAGAAGGCAAATAGAGATCTAGGCTTTGCTACCTAGTCTCTTGAGACCTGAGATCCAATTTTACTTTTGGTTCTTCTGTGAACCCTTGCTACATTTTATTTTCTTTCTGTTTGAATGATATTTACTTCTGATTCAATTTCTGCTCAATCAATTGCTGCAATTTACTTCTTCTTTGTTTAGATCCTGCACTCCCATTCCTCAATTCCCTTTTACTTTCTAGCAATTTAACTTTCTTGCCATTTAAGTTACTGCAGTTTATGTTTCTTGCACTTTAAGTTTCAGTCATTTACTTTCTTGTTCTTTAAGATTCTGCAAATTTATTTTCCTGTTCTTTAATTTACTGCACTTTTCCCTTCCCCCTTTACATTTACTGTCATTTACTTTCTGTTAAACATAAATCACTCAACCAATACTTGATTCGCTTGACTAAATCACCCACTAAACTAAAATTGCTCAATCCTTCAATCCCTGTGGGATCGACCTCACTCATGTGAGTTATTATTACTTGATGCGACCCGGTACACTTGCCGGTGAGTTTTGTGTTGGATCGTTTTCCACACATCACGGTGAGTTTTGTGTTGGATTGTTTTCCACACATCAAGTTTTTGGCGCTGTTGCCGGGGATTGAAATAGATTGACAATGATTAAGTGAAGTGGAGGTCTAGATTAAGCATTTTTTCCTTTCTGTTATTCTAATTCTTACTAACACACTAACTGTTTGAATTTTTGCTTAAACTAACTAAACCTTCATTCTAGCTATAGATTGAAGTTTCATTGGCTTTCTGGGTCTGTGTACTCAGAGGAAGGGAGTTCTTAAAAATGATGCTCTGAATGCCATATTGGCTCAGAACAAAATTTTGACTCAGTAAGTCAACATGATTTTTCAAAGTCTGAATGGATGGCAAAATGCATCCAACAGTACTGAAAAGGCATCTTCTGAGGAAGAAGCTTATGATCCTGAAAATCCTACAATGGCAGAGGTAAATTCCATGGGTAAATCTTATGGAAACACCTATAATTCTGCGTGGAGAAATCATCCAAATTTCTCATAGAAGGATCAACAAAAGCCCCAACAAGGCTTTAATAATGGTGGAAGAAATAGGTTTATCAATAGCAAGCCTTTTCCATCATCTTCTCAGCAACAGACAGAGAATTCTAAGCAGAGCCACTCTAACTTAGCAACCATGGTCTCTGATCTAATCAAAACCACTCAAAGTTTCATAACTGAAACAAGGTCCTCCATTAGAAACTTGGAGGCACAAGTAGGTCAGCTGAGTAAGAAAGTTACTGAACTCCCTCTTAGTACTCTTCCAAGCAATACAGAAGAAAATCCAAAAGAAGAGTGTAAGGCCATCAACATGGCCGAATTTGGAGAGGAGAAAGAGGCAGTGAGCACCACTGAGGAAGACCTCAATGGACGTCCACTGGCCTCCAATGAGTTCCCTAATGAGGAACCATGGAATCTGAGGCTCACACTGAGACCATAGAGATTCCATTGGATTTACTTCTGACATTCATGAGCTCTGATGAGTATTCTTCCTCTGAAGAGGACAAAGATGTCACTGAAGAGCAAGTTGCTAAATACCTTGGAGCAATCATGAAGCTAAATGACAAGTTATTTGGTAATGAGACTTGGGAGGATGAACCCCCTTTGCTCACCAAAGAACTGGATGACTTGACTAGGCAGAGATTACACCAAAGAACTGGATGACTTGACTAGGCAGAGATTACCTCAAAAGAGACAGGATCCTGGGAAGTTCTCAATACCTTGTACTATAGGCACCATGACCTTTAAGAAGGCTTTGTGTGACCTAGGGTCAAGCATAAACCTCATGCTTCTCTCTGTAATGGAGAAGCTAGAGATCTTTGAGGTGCAAGCTGCAAGAATCTCACTAGACATGGCAGACAATTCAAAAAAACAAGCTTATGGACTTGTAGAGGATGTTCTTGTAAAGATTGAATACCATTACATCCCTGCTGATTTCATAGTCCTAGAGACTGGGAAGTGCATGGATGAATCCATCATCCTTGGCAGACCCTTCCTAGCCACAGCAAAGGCTGTGATTGATGTTGACAGAGGAGAATTGATCATTCAAGTGAATGAGGAATCCTTTGTGTTTAAAGCTCAAGGATATCCCTCTGTAACAATAGAGAGGAAGCATGAAGAGCTTCTCTCAAAGTAGAGTCAAACAGAGCCCTCACAGTCAAACTGTAAGTTTGGTGTTGGGAGGCCACAACCAAATTCTAAGTTTGGTGTTGAAACCCCACAGTCAAACTCTAAATTTGGTGTTGGGAGGTTCCAACATTGCTCTAAGTATCTGTGAGGCTCCATGAGAGCCCACTGTTAAGCTACTGACATTAAAGAAGCGCTTGTTTGGAGGCAACCCAATGCTATATTTATCTATTTCCCTTTGTTATTTTATGTCTTTTATAGGTTGATGATCATGGGAAGTCACAAAATCAATTGAAAAAGCAAAAACAGAATGAAAAACAGAAAGAAAAACAGCACACCCTGGAGGAAAATTTGCTGGCGTTTAAATGCCAGTGAAGATAGCAAAATGGGCATTTAACATCCAGTCTGGCACCATTCTGGGCGTTTAACGCCAGAAAGGGGCACCAAACTGGCGTTTAACGCCAGGAATGGGCAAGAAGCTGGCGTTAAACGCCAGAAATGGGAACCAGCCCAGCGTTTAACGCCAGGATTGGCAAAAGGAGCATTTTTGCATGCCACTTGGTGCAGGGATGAATTATCCTTGACACCTCAGGATCTGTGGACCCCACAAGATCCCCACCTACCCCACCACTCTCTCTCTTCTTCACCCATTCACCAATCACCTCAACACCTCTTTGCCAAAAACCCCTCACCTATCAAATCCCACCATTCTCTTCACCGTTCACATCCATCCTTCATAAAATCCCACCTATCTCACCATTCAAATTCAAACCATTTTCTCTCCCAAACCCACCCATATTGGCCGAACCCTACCCCTCTCTCCACCCCTATATAAACCCATCATCACTCCTTCATTTTCACACAACCTACACACTACTTCTCCCCCTTGGCCGAAAAATAAAGCCACCTCCATCTCCTCTATTTCTTCTTCTTCTACTCTCTTCTTTCTTCTTTTGCTCGAGGACGAGCAAACCTTCTAAGTTTGGTGTGGTAAAAGCATTGCTTTTT
>NC_029774.3:62846740-62849189 GCF_000817695.3 Arachis duranensis | reverse complement strand
ATCCCTGAGATGCCTCAAGGGATGCACTTTCCTCCACAAAATTATTGGGAGCAAATCAACACCTCCCTAGGAGAATTGAGTTCCAACATGGGACAACTAAGGGTGGAGCACTAAGAATATTCCATCCTCCTCCATGAAATTAGAGAAGATAAAAGAATCATGAGAGAGGAGCAACAAAGGCAAGGAAGAGACATTGAAGAGCTCAAGTACTCCATAAGATCTTCAAGAGGAAGAACAAGCCGCCATCACTAAGGTGGACCCGTTCTTTAATCTCCTTGTCCTTTATTTCTCTGTTTTTCGAATTTTTATGCTTATGTTTATCTATGTTTGTGTGTTATAATCATTAGTATCTTAGTGACTATGCCTTAAAGTTATGAATGTCCTATGAATCCATCACCTTTCTTAAATGAAAAATGTTCTTAATTGAAAAAGAGAAGAATTGCATGAATTATGAATTTTATAACAGATTAATTATTTTGATGTGGTGGCAATACTTTGACTTCTGAATGTATGCTTGAACAGTGCATATGTCTTTTGAATTTGTTGTTCATGAATGTTGGCTCTTGAAAGAATGATGAAAAAAGGAGACATGTTACTAAGGATCTGAAAAATCATAAAAATGATTCTTGAAGCAAGAAAAAACAGTGAATTCAAAAAAAAAGAGATTATGTGCAAAAAAAAAGAGAGAGAAAGCAAGCAGAAAAAGCCAATAGCCCTTTAAACCAAAAGGCAAAGGTAAAAATAAAGTCGTGATCCAAGGCAAAAAGAGTGTGCTTAAGAACCATGGACACCTCTAATTGTGGACTCTAGCAAAGCTGAGTCACAATCTGAAAAGATTCACCCAGTTATGTGTCTGTGGCATGTATGTATCCGGTGGTAATACTGGAAAACAGAGTGCTTTGGGCCACAGCCAAGACTCATAAAGTAGTTGTGTTCAAGAATCATCATACTTAACTAGGAGAATCAATAACACTATCTGGATTCTGATTTCCTATAGAAGCCAATCATTCTGAATTTCAAAGGATAAAGTGAGTTGCCAAAACTGTTCAGAGGCAAAAAGCTAAAAGCCCCGCTCATCAAATTAATACTGATCTTCATAGATGTTTTTGGAATTCATTGCATATTCTCTTCTTTCTATCTTATTTGATTTTCAGTTGCTTGGGGACAAGCAATAATTTAAGTTTGGTGTTGTGATGAGCGGATAATTTATACGCTTTTTGGCATTGTTTTTAGTATGTTTTTAGTATGTTTTAGTTAGTTTTTATTATATTTTTATTAGTTTTTATTTAAAATTTACTTTTCTGGACTTTACTATGAGTTTGTGTGTTTTTCTGTGATTCCAGGTATTTTCTGGCTGAAATTGAGGGACCTGAGCAAAAATCTGATTCAGAGGCTAAAAAGGACTGCAGATGCTGTTGGATTCTGACCTCCCTGCACTCGAAGTGAATTTTCTGGAGCTACAAAAGCCCAATTGGCGCGCTCTTAATTGCGTTGGAAATTAAACATCCTGGGCTTTCCAGCAATGTATAATTGTCCATACTTTACCCGAGATTTGATGGCCCAAACCGGCGTTCCAAATCAGCTCAAGAATTCTGGCGTTTAACGCCGGAACTGGCACAAGAATGGGAGTTAAACGCCCAAACTGGCACAAAAGCTGGCGTTTAACTCCAAGAAAAGTCTCTACACATGAAAGCTTCAATGCTTAGCCCAAACACACACCAAGTGGGCCCGGAAGTGGATTTTTATGTCATTTACTCATTTTTGTAAACGCTAAGCTACTAGTTCTCTATAAATAGGACCTTTTGCTATTGTATTTTAATCTTTTGATCACTTTAGATCTTAGGATCATCTTTGGACGTCTAGTTCTTAGATTATGGGAGGCTGGCCATTCGGCCATGCCTAGACCTTGTTCTTATGTATTTTCAACGGTGGAGTTTCTACACACCATAGATTAAGGTGTGGAGCTCTGATATACCTCGAGTATTAATGCAATTACTATTGTTCTTCTATTCAATTCAGCTTATTCTTGTTCTAAGATATTCATTTGCACCTAAGAACATGATGAATGTGATGATTATGTGACGCTCATCATCATTCTCACTTATGAACGCGTGCCTGACAACCACTTCCGTTCTACATGCAAACAAGGCTTGAGTGGATATCTCTTAGATTCCTTAATCAGAATCTTCGTGGTATAAGATAGAATTGATGGCGGCATTCTTGAGAATCCGGAAGGTCTAAACCTTGTTTGTGGTATTCTGAGTAGGATTCAAGGATTGAATGACTATGACGAGCTTCAAACTCGTGATTGTGGGGCGTTAGTGACAGATGCAAAAGAATCACTGGATTCTATTCCGACATGATCGAGAACCGACAGATGAATAGCCGTGCTGTGACAGAGCGCGTTGAACATTTTCACTGAGAGGATGGGACAGTAGCCATTGACAAC
>NC_029774.3:62833500-62846689 GCF_000817695.3 Arachis duranensis | reverse complement strand
AGCTTGCCATGGAAAGGAGTAAGAAGGATTGGATGAAGACAGTAGGAAAGCAGAGAAACGGAAGGGACAAAGCATCTCCATACGCTTATCTGAAATTCTCACCAATGAATTACATAAGTATCTCTATCTTTATTTTATGCTTTATTCATAAATCATTCATAACCATTTGAATCTGCCTGACTGAGATTTACAAGATGACCATAGCTTGCTTCATACCAACAATCTCCGTGGGATCGACCCTTACTCGCGTAAGGTTTATTACTTGGACGACCCAGTGCACTTGCTGGTTAGTTGTGCGAATTTGTGATAAAGAGTTGAGATTGCAATTGAGCGTACCATGTTGATGGCGCCATTGATGATCACAATTTCGTGCACCAAGTTTTTGGCGCCGTTGCCGGGGAATCAAATGTCCTAACTACAATTTTGCATTGTTCCCTGCAATAACAGTGCCAAGTTTTGATCTGGTAACAACACTAAGTTTTTGGCACCGTTGCCGGGGATTGTTCGAGTTTGGACAACTGACGGTTCATCTTGTTGCTTAGATTATGTATTTTTTTTCAGAATTTTTAGGAATGAATTCTAGAGTTTCAAGGTGATGTTCTTATCATCACCAAAGCTGATTGATTTTCATCAATTTAGCTCTTGAATGTAATGTCCTGCTGAACCTTGGCTAGCCATGTCTAATCTTTTTAGACTAAAGCTTTAGACTAACATTGCAGGATTCCTGGAATTCTTATTAAAAATTTTGAATCTCTTTATTTTCTTTTCCATATAATTTTCGAAAAATCCAAAAAAATTATAAAATCTTAAAATCAAAAATATTTTTATGTTTCTTGTTTGAATCTAGTGTCTCATTTTAAGTTTGGTGTCAATTGCATGTTTCTGTTCTTCTTGCATTTTTCGAATTCATTCATGTGTCTTCATTGATCTTCAAGTTGTTCTTGATGATTTACTTGCTCTGATCTTTAAATTCTCTTCTTTTGTGTGTTTTGTTGTTTCTCATATGCATTCTCAATTTGTTAGTGTCAATAGTATACAAACTTCTAAGTTTGGTGTCTTGCATGCATTGTTTATTTGATTTTAGTTGCATTTTGATTATTCCTCATCATTAAAAATCCAAAATTTTTTTCAAAAGTGTGTCTTTTCTAGTCAATAATACAGAGAATTGAAGATTCAGAACATACAGCAGAGGAATCACACAGAAAAAGCTGGGTGTTCAAAACGCCCAGTGAAGAAGGAAAACTGGCGTTTAAACGCCAGCTGGGGCACCTGGCTGGGCGTTTAACACCCAAAAGGGTAGCATTTTGGGCGTTAAACGCTAGAATGGATACCATTCTGGGCGTTTAACGCCAGGATGGCACAAGAGGGAAGATTTTGTTTTTAATTCAAATTTTTTTCAAGTTTTCATAATTTTTCAAAATCAAATCTTTTTCAAATCATATCTTTTCAATCATATACTTTCAAAATCAATTTCTTTCCATTTTCAAAAATACTTGCTAACAATTAATGATTTGATTCAACATTTCAAGTGTGTTGTCTTTTCTATTGAGAAAGGTTTATTGTCTGAATCATATCTTTTAAATTTCTTGTTAGCCAAGTCATTAATTTTAAAAATCAAATCTTTTTAAATTGTTTCTCAAATCATATCTTTTTAATCACATCTTTTTCAAAATAGTTTTCAAGAGAGAAGTGTGTTGCCTCCCTGGAACTAGGTGGACCACCAGCACTAAGGGCGTCCCAAATCAACTCAAGAGAGAAGATCTCAAACCAGTCGCCAGAGGCTGGCTGGACTTCATTGGGCGTTGTACACTGCCCACTAGCAACCGCTCTGAAGTCACCATTAAAAGTGCAGTTATGATCCACTGCATTATGTTGGGAAGAGAAGTGGAAGTTCATCAGTTGATTTCGTGTGATCTTTACATAATTGCAAACAAGAACTCTAAAGATGCCAAATTGGCTTATCCTAGCTTAATATCTATGCTATGTAAAGATGCTGGAGTAAAGATGGGAATAACTGAGTATATCTCAATTGAGTGACCAATCACCAAAATATCAATGGAAAACCAACAAGTGCATGATGACCCCATCAAGAGGAGAGCACAGGAATTCCTCCCAGAAATCCCATAAATCGAATACTGGGAGCATCTTGAAGCATCTGTTACCAAGTTGCAAGAAGCTATAGACCAAATAAAGGAAGAACAGAATAATCAAAATAGCATGCTTTGCAAATTGCTTGGAGAACAAAAAGAGCAAAGGCATGACTTGAAGGAACTGAAGCGTCAGAAATTGTCTCTTGAAGGACCAAGCACCCCACAGACTAGAGGAACATCCAGTTCTCAAAATAAAGGTTGTTGAGTCCTAATCTTAGCTTTAACTCTGTGATAGTTGTCTTATAGGAATTTACCTTAGAAGTTATATAGGAGTAGTAGTAATTAGTATATCTATTTTGATTTTATTTCCAATTAAGCTATAATTTATTTTTCTCATCATCATCAAATATGAATAAAATAATAGATTTTTAGAATAAAGAGGCAATTTAATTTCGAGTTCTTAATAAGGAAAATTCTAATTATTTATATGTGGTGGCAATACTTTTTGTCTTCTGAATGAATGCTTGAACAGTGCATATTTTTGATACTGAATTTCATGAATGTTAAAATTGTTGGCTCCTGAAAGAATGATGAACAAGAGAAATATTATTGCTGATCTGAAAAATCATGAAATTGATTCTTAAAGCAAGAAAAAGCAGTGAAAAAAAAGGGAATCACTAGATAAAGAAAAAGAAAAAGCCAATAATCCTTAAAACCAAAAGGCAAGGGTGAAAAGGATCCAAGGCTTTGAGCATCAATGGATAGGAGGGCCCAAGGAAATAAATCCAGGCCTAAGCAGCTAAATCAAGCTGTCCCTAACCATGTGCTTGTGGCATGTAGGTCTAAGTGAAAAGCTTGAGACTGAGTGGTTAAAGTCGTGATCCAAGGCAAAGGAGTGTGCTTAAGAACTCTGGACACCTCTAATTGGGGACTTTAGCAAAGCTAAGTTACAATCTGAAAAGGTTCACCCGGTTATGTGTCTGTGGCATTTATGTATCCGGTGGTAATATTGGAAAACAAAGTGCTTAGGGCCACGGCCAAGACTCATAAAGTAACTGTGTTCAAGAATCAACATACTAAACTAGGAAAATCAATAATACTATCTGAATTCTAAGTTCCTATGGATGCCAATCATTCTGGATTTCAAAGGATAAAGTGAGATGCCAAAACTGTTCAGAGGCAAAAAGCTACTAGTCCCACTCATCTGATTAGAATCCGAGCTTTACTTGAAATTCTGAGATATTATTGCTTCTTAATTTCTTTTTATCCTATTTTATTTATCTAGTTGTTTGAGGACAAGCAACAATTTAAATTTGGTGTTGTGATGAGCGGATATTTTATACGCTTTTTGGGGGTAATTTCATATAGATTTTAGTATGTTTTAGTTATTTTTTAGTATATTTTTATTAGTTTTTAGGCAAAATTCATATTTCTAGACTTTACTATGAGTTTGTGTGTTTTTCTATGATTTCAGGTATTTTCTGGCTGAAATTGAGGGAGCTGAGCAAAAATCTTATTTAGGCTGAAAAAGGATTGCTGATGTTGTTGGATTCTGACCTTTCTGCACTCGGAATGAATTTTTTGGAGCTACAAGAGTCCAATTGGCGCGCTCTCAATTGGGTTGAAAAGTAGACATCCAGGGATTTCCAGGAATATATAATAGTTCATACTTTGCACGAAGATAGATGACGTAAACTGGCGTTTAACGCCAGTTCCATGTTGCAGTCTGGCATTCAGCGCTAGAAGCAGGTTGCAAGTTAGAGTTCAACGCCAGAAACAGGACAACCTAGCGTTCAACTCCAGAAATAGCCCAGGCACGTGAGAAGCTTAAGTCTCAGCCCCAGCACACACCAAGTGGGCCCCAGAAGTGGATTTCTGCACTATCCATCTTAGTTTACTCATTTTCTGTAAACCTAGGTTACTAGTTTAGTATTTAAACAACTTTTAGAGATTTATTTTGTATCTCATGACATTTTTAGATCTGAACTTTGTACCTTTTGATGGCATGAGTCTCTAAACTCCATTGTTGGGGGTGAGGAGCTCTGCAGCGTCTCGATGAATTAATGCAATTATTTCTGTTTTCCATTCAAATAAGCTTGTTCCTATCTAAGATGTTCATTCGCGCTTCACTATGAAGAAGGTGATGATCCGTGACACTTATCACCTTCCTCAATCCATGAACGTGTGCCTGACAACCACCTCCGCTCTACATTAGATTGAATGAGTATCTCTTAGATTCCTTAATCAGAATCTTCGTGGTATAAGCTAGAACATTTTGGCGGCCACTCTTGAGGATCCGGAAAGTCTAAACCTTGTCTGTGGTATTCTGAGTAGGATTCAAGGATTGAATGGCTGTGACGAGCTTCAAACTCGCAATTGCTGGGCATGATGACAAACGCAAAAGAATCAATGGATTCTATTCCGACATGAGCAAGAACCAACAGATGATTAGCCGTGCTGTGACAGAGCATTTGGACCATTTTCACAGAGAGGATGGAAAGTAGCCATTAACAACGATGACGCCCTACATACAGCTTGCCATGGAAGGAGCCTTGCATGTTTGAAAGTGAGGAAGCATTATGTTACAGGAATTCAGAAGACAAAGCATCTCTAAAACACCAACATATTCTCCATTACTGCATAATAAGTATTTATTTCATGCTCTTTTATTTATTTGCAATTCAAACTGATAATAAAAATTGATATCCTGACTAAGAGTTACAAGATAACCATAGATTGCTTCAAGCCAACAATCTCCGTGGGGTTCGACCCTTACTCACATAAGGTATTACTTGGATGACCCAGTGCACTTGCTGGTTAGTTGTGCAAAGCTGTGAGAAATAGTCCATTAATATTGGCATACACAATTTCGTGCACCAGGCACCGCTGCTGCTATGGATTCGTAATATTGGGTTTACTGCGTTTAAATTCTTCAATTATGGCTAATTGAGGTAGGGGATTTATTTCAAAATTAACAGTTTTAACTTATGAATGCCAATGAGATTTAGTGAGTAATTGCAAATAATTCATAAATATTATTAAATGATAGGAATAAGCTTGGTTTGAAGTTGTAAAATTTGGATTAAGTTTGGTATTGAGATAATATTCTAGTGTTTTAATTGGTTTATTGAGTTTAGTTTATGGCTGTGAATGTTACTAGGTTTTGTTATTGTGAGTAATTAATTTGATAATATTAATTTTGGTTAATGCTGTGACTGTTATTGGTTTTTCTGATTTTGATGACTTTGTTGAAAAATTCTGATTTTATGTGATGTTGCTGAATTGGTTGAAATGTGGTTGTGAATGGTGATCCAATTAAAAATACTCGTTAAATTGAAATTTTATGAGTTAATTACTGAATGAAATGTATTTGAGAGAAGTTAGTTGTGGTGATTATTCTAAGTTATGATTGAAATTGGATGCAAATGTGAATTGAGTTAGGGTTATGGCTGTGATATTGACTGATTTCGTTGTCGTGAGTAATTAATTGATGAGATTTGCTTTAGTTTGAAGCTGTAATTGATATTGTTTTTTTCTGATTTTGATGGGATTATTGAAAAGTTCTGATTCTATGTGATTATATTGAATTATTTGAGTTGTGTGGCTGTATTATGGTAATTGAAAGAAAGTGCTTGTTGTTTTTAGTTCTCTGATGTATCAGATTGACTGTGAAATTGACTTGTGACTGGTTGGATTTGGTTTTGGTAGTTGTTAATGTTGGTTCATGATTAATTAGAATTAAGTTTGAGAACTGTTAAAAGATTGAAGCTTGATTATTAAATTGACCTTTTTATGAAATCTGAATTTAGAGATAAAATCAGTAACTCTAAAGGTATAAGGATAACTTGTGATAATTGGAAACTATATGGAGCAGAATTATTGGGTAAACATATTATAAGAGAACTGGAATTATGTAAATACTACATACTCTATGTGTTTCGGTGTCAATATTGCTAAGATTTTGATTGAGTTAGGTGATAAAGTGTTTGGAAAGTGAAAAACTGTTAGTCCGTTGGTCAAAATAATTGATGAAATGGAAGTTATTAATGGATTATGTGGAAATTAGTTATGAATTGATAAGAATGAAATTGGATTGATGGATTTCGTGGAAATCGCAGAGAATAATCGAATTACTATTTATCATGAGTTGTGAATTTCTGTTCGATTGATAATTTTCTGTTTGATAATTATTGAGAAAAGGATTGAGGAATTGCTGAGAAAGCGGGAACCCGTAAGGGTGGCTAAGTTCGAGTTTTAGGGGAGGTGCTGCCGAAATTTTATAAAAATCAAAGGTTTCATTTGAAAAGTTTTTTTAGAAGCTTTGAATTTGGAAAATTATATTACTTGAGTTTTATTTAGCTAAGAAAAGAATTATTCTATTTTGAATGCTATTTACCAAGGAAAGGTTTAACTTCAAAAATAAATTATTTAAGAAAGAAACCATGTTTTTATATTGAATTAATATGAAGAGAATTATGTTTTGGGTTTAAAATAAAGGATTGCTGTTTAGAAGTTTGATGAATTTATAATATTTGAATTTGAATAGTAAAGAGAGATGATTTTTGAGTCTTTGGGAAGTTAGTAAACTTGAGAAAGAGTTTTATTTGATTACTTCTAATGAGAGGTTATGTTTTGAAAAGTGTTTAATGAATTTAAAATAAACGATTTTCTTGAGTGTTTTGATAGAGAACTAAACTGAAAAGTAGTTTTAAAGTTGGCTTGACTCAAGATTGCCAAAGCAGAGATTATGAACTGAATCGATGATATGTGGATTATTGTGAGTTAGAAAGGATAATGAAAAATGACAAAAGATGGGAAGACCCCACGAATTGTTAGTTGTCTAACTACGGGGAAAACCCACGAACTAAGGATTGCTGTATTGTTGTATATTGATCTCGGGTATAACCCACGAATTGAGGATCGTTGTGCTGTTTGTTTTATTGTGATTTGTTTGTTGAATTGAGTTTCTTATTTGTGCTAATTGTTATGACTGAGAATCAATTGTGGCTGAAAGGTATAAAGTTTGTATAGTACGATTGAACAAAGAAAGAAAGAGGTACTACATAAGAATGTGAAAGTGATGATGAATAATGAGAATGATAATGAATGATGATAATGAGAATGATTATGTGATAAAAAGCAGAGGACCTATTGAAAGGTCATTTGTTGCATTAAGGCAACCCCATAGATATCTATGTGTGTACATCTGCTGCATTGTGGCAGTCAGATAGATGATGGTGTGACCACTGAAAACACTTTCCTATGGTACATATCCATATTTTATTTCTGTAAGGCAGAGGGGTTATTTCCTGCTACAGAAGTACCGTGACCACCTGTTCTATTTCTGTAGTGGCAGAGGGGTTATTTCCTGTATACAGAAGGTGTGTCGGCATACATCCCTGTAGTGGCAGATGTGTTATTTCCTGCGTGCAGTGGACCCTGTGGTGGCAGAGGGGTTATTTCCTGTACACAGGGGTATAGCCAACAGGAGAGCCATATCCGGCTAGTAATGCTGGGTTATGTCGGGAGCGGGTAGAAACCGACAGATGAGCTCATTACCTGCACTAGGGCTAGACATGCATCATCCTTGTTTGCGCATTTTCATTTGATTGTGTTGCTTATCTTTTTCCCTTGTGATTATACTATTTGTCTTGGTGACTTGCTTGTGTGTTTGACTGAATATTTTTGTTGAAGCTGTGAACTTAGTAAAGTATTGAGGAGTGATATTTGTGAATTTTGGTTTGGCTATATTACTTATGTTGCTGGTTTATTTAGTTATTGCAATGATTGAGCGATGCTGTTTGTGGCTGATAAATTGTTAATGTGACCAATTTTATATTTTAGAATTTGTTTTGAGTTTAGGGATTTTTGAAAGAGGTAATTAATTAGCTAAAGTAAAACCAAGAGTAGCATTTTCAAAAAGGTTTGATAAAAATGTAGTTTCCTTGAGTATGTTAATTATTTGCATGTTAATCATTACTTTTACGGCATTCCCATTCCCTACTAAGAACGTGTGGTTTGTTCTCACCCCATAAATTTTCCCCTTTCAGTAACACAGGTTCGAAGACTCAGCTTGAAGCTACGGGCGATTATAGAATTTATTTACAAGTTAAGTTTATGAGTTAATTTGCTTTCATAGAGTTCCCTCGCCCTTATTGCCTAAGATTTTTATTTTATACAGAGGGATAGGAATTGTACCTGAGTTCTATTTGAATTCTTTTGTAAAATATTTATTATTATTACTAATTATGTGATTATTATTACTTGGTGATGTTTGCTATATGATTTTAATAAACAAAAACAAAATTTTCTGGAATTTTTTATAGAACTAAATCTCGATATTGAACTAAAGGCTCAATAATAAATAGTTAATAAAGGAAAGTAGGTTGGTAACGCCTTACTTTCGGTATGATCATGACATTCTGGAAGTTGGGTCGTTACAAAATCACAATTTCAAGTAACTCCCAGAACATTGGTGGTGTTGTCGGAGATCTGGAGCTCAACCCTTGATAATGACGGATGATCAACAAGATGCTCAGACAACCACTCAAAATGAATAGGATGCAAGCATATTAAAATCAGTGGCACAATTATTTCCAAATGATCTAGTACCCCAAATGGTTGCCTTAAAGAGAAAATATTCTTCCTCTTCTAAACATCCAAATGTTAGTGGCATGAATATCATTCGGGTACATTATAATGATTTCCTCAACAATATGTGCGCTAGCTTCCCAATGCATCTCATTCAAACTGCTTGATTCTTAGTTCTGGATATGACATGTTCATCTCAATGTTGAGAGAAAGGCAGGGATCTAACAAGAATCCAAAGTTGTTACGAAGAACTTCCACATAAAAACAAGGCATTTTTATAAACAAATATTAGAAGGTGCCCTATTGACATACAATGATTGTTCTACAAAGATGTGTGAATTACTTCCGAATTTTTTAGTGAATCCGACCTTTTCGTGGCGGCCATAAAATCAAAGCTTCCACTCTCTTGCACTTACTCTTTCACTATTCATGCAGAACTATTGCTTCTTAAGCAATATGATAAGTAACGACGTAGAACTTGGTTTCCTTCTAAAACTCAGAATTTATCACTACTGTGCCGATGTTACATGTAAGACACAAAACTTTTGAAAAATCCTATGTTGAACTAATTTCAAATCATATATTTATTTAGAGTTTTAATTTCATAAATTATTTTATTGAAAATAATTAAAGAAAATTTTGATTAATTAGATTTGAAATAAATTAAGGTTTTTATCCAAACTCTATAATTATGGATTATTTTTCTATTTACAATTTAAAGTTTTAGAAATTCGAAAATGATGAGGTTTGGCTATTTAAATTAGAAGTATATTTAATTTTACAATTATTGAGTTATTTTCTATATTTAAAATATGTAGTTGGTAATTATGAAATTATAAAAATTTTATATGATTTGATTTAAATAATTTATATTTATATAATTTAATACTTTAAGTTTTAAGGATAAAGAAAATTAATTATATTTCCATGTTTTTTCAATTAGAGTAATTGATTGAGAATCAATTAGTATTTTAATACAACAAATAATATTCTAAAGTAATTTTTAGAAATTTAATTTAGACTTCAAATTAATACTCTATGCCCCAATTTTATAAAAATTACCTTACTCTATTTAAATCCAAAATCCACAAATCAAAACCCTAATTTTTAACCTAATCTTAACCCTAGCTACCCAACCCCTTCACCCACACACTCGGCACACTCACAAACACTCACCAAAACCCTAGCCACCTTTACCCCCTTACCCAATGGCGGAAAGAAAGAAAGAAAGAAAGAAAGAAAGAGAGGGAAGAGAGAAGAGGGGGGCCGCAGAGGAGCAGAAAGGGAATATGGGAAGGAGGAGACCTCCGCTACTAGCTGCGCCATTGCCACCCCGTCCAGTTACCGCCGTGCCACCGAGTTGCATAGAGGAGGGAGAAAGCGCGAAGAGTAGAGGAAAGAGAGAGGAAGAACATGCGTGAGGGAGCTCAGCCACTGGAAGAGGAGGCGCGCATCTGACTTGTCACCGCCGATCCGTCCAGCTCGACCTGTCGCCGTCGCTGTTGGTCCGCCCTAGAGCCGCCGTCGTCACCATTGAAGCTGAGGAGACAGAGAGAGATATAGTTCGTGAGGAGAGAGGGAACGTGCATATGGCATCGCCATCACCGTCGTGTCCAGCCGCCGCTGTTGCATGTTCCGTTGCTGCTGCTGGAGGTGGGTGGTCGAGTCTCCGTCGCCTAAAAATGCCACTACGGCCACTGAGATCCACAACCAGTAAGGATTTTGAGTTTGGTTTCCGTTTCTTTTAATTTTTCGGGAGCTTTATCGTCACTGCATGTTTGTTATAGTCACCATTGCCAGATTTCTGGTTGCCNNNCCGCCGCTGCTTTGTTTTCGTATTACAGTAAGTGTTTATGTTTCAAAAACCCTTGCGTTAGTATTCTATTATATTTGGTTGTAAACTCTAAAGTTCTGGTAATGTAGGGTCATCTTCTGAGTGTTGCATGTTACTTTTAAGTTGCTGTGATTGCTGCGAAAGTGATCAAGGGCTGAGGTTTCGGTTGCCATTGATTTCGGGCTGAGAAAAAAAATTTCCGTTGACGCATTTGGTTTATGATTTCATCTTGTCGAGGTAGGGACTTTTTCTAAATACAAATTTATATTAAATTAGAATTGTTATAATTGATATGATGTGTAAAATGGATTTTTGATGATTATGTAAGTCTTATGAATTGTCTGATTTGTCTTGGATCAATATGTTTGTTTGTTTAATTGAAATATTGTCTAATTTGTTTGACGGAGTTGCTGGTGCAGAAAATGCAATCGCACAACCACATAAAGGCAATAAAACTGGAGACAACTTAAATGTAAGTCCTACTTGCGGTGTAGTCACTTCCATGAAGGAGACATTAAAGTTATTACCAGAAGAGACATAAGTGTAAGACCCAAAAAAATATTAATTAGATAATTAATTAACTGATTAATAAATAGTGAGTTAAGAGGGTTTTAAAACCACTTGGACTAGGTTAGAAATTTAAAATTTAAAATCTATAATTTGGGAATTTACCTGTGAAATTTTAACTTAGAAAATTAATTAGAGTGCGAAAATATAATTAATTATGAAAAAACACATATTGGTGTTATAATTAACTGCATAGACTTAAGTCTATCCGTTACTATGTATGAGAAAAATAAAAGTGTAAAAATATCTAGAAAAATATTTAGAAAAAACACCGAAAATACTTATCTTAAAGATTTTGGCCCTAGGTGGGACCAATAGGCGAAAAGACAAAATACCCTGATGAGCGGATATTTATACACTTTTTGGTACCATTTTCTTAGCGTTTTTAGTATATTTTGTTAAGTTTTATTATGTTTTAATAAAAAAATCAATTTTTGAATGCTACTTTGAGTTTTTGTGGTTTTTATATGATTTTCAGTGATTTTTTGGGTGAATTTGGCAAGTTTTGGCAAAGTCTGATTCAGAGACACAGAAAGGGTAGCAGATGCTGTAAGATCCTGACCTCCATGCATTCAAACGAGCATATTTGGAGTAACAGAGGTTTAATTGACACGTTTTAAATGGCGTTGGAAAGCTAACTTCTAGAGCTTTCTAGCAATATATAATAGTTTATATCTTTCTTTTGAAATGACTGTCCAAACTGGCGTTGAACGCCAAACTCACACCCTAATTGGCGTTGAACGCCGCAAGAGGACCTAAGCCAGCGTTGAACGCCAAAACCTGACATTCAACGCTACCAAGGGAGCACAAGGCAGCATGGACACCACCCTAATGGACGTTCAACGCCCATTCTCCAAGCTGGACACCAAGCTCAGCCCAAAAGACTCATCAAAGTAGGCCCAGAAATGGATTTTTGCACCTTTAGCTTAGTTTATTTCATTTTTGTAATTTCTAATTATTATTAATATCTTTTTAGGTCTATGATAAACCAATATTTTATGGTTTATATTGTGTTTAATTGTGTAGTTTTGTCATGATCCTTACCCACTTATTCATTAATTTAGCATGCATTTAGATTTCCTTCCTAAATTTAGTACATGTTTGAAAATTGCTCCCTAGAGACTGATGTGTGGAAAACGATCCAACACAAAACTCACCGGCAAGTGTACCGGGTCGCATCAAGTAATAATAACTCACATGAGTGAGGTCGATCCCACAGGGATTGAAGGATTGAGCAATTTTAGTTTAGTGGGTGATTTAGTCAAGCGAATCAAGTATTGGTTGAGTGAATTGTGTTTAACAGGAAGTAAATGACAGTAAATGTAATGGGAGAGGGGAATTTGCAGTAAATTAAAGAATAGGAAAGTAAAATTTGCATAATCTTAAAGAACAAGAAAGTAAATGACTGAAACTTAAAGTGCAAGAAACATAAACTGCAGTAACTTAAATGGCAAGAAAGTTAAATTGCTAGAAAGTAAAAGGGAATTGAGGAATGGGATTGCAGGATCTAAACAAAGAGAAAGTAAATTGCAGCAATTGATTGAACTGAAATTGAATCAGAAGCAATAAGCACTCAAACAGAAAGAAAATAAAATGCAGCAAGGGTTCACAGAAGAACCAAAAGTAAATTGTGGTCTCAGGTCTCAAGAGACTAGGTAGCAGAGCCTAGATCTCTATTTGCCTTCTTAGATCCAAGTTCACAAAGCAATTGACAGAAAATTGAAGAGAAAGCAGTAGAAGAACAGAAATCAGATTCAATTATGCAGAAAACAAATTGAAAAGAGTTTGAATGGGAATTGAGACAGAATTTCCTCAATTTCACACACCCAAAACTCAGAAACAAAAGAGTAGAATTGCCCAAGTAAGAATGAGGAAGGAGATCAGTCAATTCTCCCTTGATCCCCTTAGTGCTCGGACAAGTCTCTCCAGAACAATTGCAAAAGCTCAAAAGAAAGGTGAAAGTAAAATTCAAGAGTAAAGGTAAAAATCAAAAATGGTAAAAAGGTTCCTAATTACATCAAACTAGCTTCTATTTATACACTTTCTATTCTTGGATTTTGGGATTTAGATGGGCTTTTGATTTGGTGAAGAAATGAATTAAAATGGG
>NC_029774.3:62832344-62833265 GCF_000817695.3 Arachis duranensis | reverse complement strand
TACAATAATTTCCTTGGTTTCTTGGCACGGCACTCAACCTTAGTTCTTGGCTTCCTCATGGTTCCTTGTTCGAGTCTTGTGGCATGCATGGGTGACATTTTTCCCTTGATTTCTTTCCTTGGAGAGCCTGATTCTGCCCTCCACAAGGGCAGGGCAAGGTTCTCTTTCTCTTGGTCCCAAGGCACATTTTGTGCTCTGCCCTTGTAGTGGGCAGGGCAGATTTGCCTTCATTGTTTGGTTCTCTTGTATTGCCCTCCTAGAGGGCAGTCTGCCCTTGTGGAGGGCAATGTTGCCTCCCCCATTGCATGCGGCACGCTTTCTATTACTTTGGCCACGCTTTTCCTTCCTTAGGCTACACTTCTTAGGCCACGCTTTTCCTTTTCTTTTCTTTTCTTCACCTACAATAAACCAAAACAACACTCCAAGTATCACTAAATTCAAGAGGCTTATAAATCAATTAAAATTCAATTAAAATTAGCTTAAACCTCATGATTTAACATTAATTTCATGGTGGTTGCTTGATTTAAAGAAGTTATGCATTTTCACTCCAAATCACTTACTTAGGATACAAGAAAGTGCATAAATGCTAACAAAACAAGTGAAATTAGCTTGAAAAATGGGTATATGATGACTTGTCATCACAACACCAAACTTAAATCTTGCTTGTCCCCAAGCAAGCATCAAAACTAAGAGAAATTGAAATGAACAAGAAGAGCAATTGTATCCTTATTAGGCATATAGTAGAACTTGATTTATGGAGTTTTTATGCAGATAATGACAACCCAAGTTATTGTTTGCTGTTACATAATATACATCTTTCCTCAAAGGCTTACTAAACTTGCTGTTAGAAGACTCACTTTTTAATTACTCCCTTGCTAACTTCTCTTGGCTTATAATGCTTAACAAGCTTATTATTCTTTT
>NC_029774.3:62830150-62831286 GCF_000817695.3 Arachis duranensis | reverse complement strand
TTTTGGTGGAACACCAAACTTAGAAATTTTCATTCTCCCTCAAATTGTTTTGGTGTGCAACACCAAACTTAGCTCCTTGCAATGCATACTAATTATTCAACATTTTTATTGAAAAGCTATGAAAAAGAAAACTACCTCAGGTTGGGTTGCCTCCCAACAAGCGCTCTTTTATTGTCATTAGCTTGACATCTTCCATTGTTGCTTCAAGAGGGATTTAGGTTCTGGACCTCCTTTTCTTTGTTCCATTGCCCCCCTAGATACAGTTTTTCTCTATGACCATTTGCTGTAAACTGGCTCTTTGTTGCTTCATCTAGCAATTCAATACTCCCATAAGGAAAAACCTTAGTCACCAAGTATGGACCAGTCCACTTAGACTTAAGCTTGCTCAAGTATGGACCAGTCCATTTAGACTTAAGCTTGCCAGGGAATATCTTGAGCCGTGAATTATACAAGAGTACTTGTTGTCCTGGTTTGAACTCTTTCTTCAAAATCTTCCTGTCATGCCATCTCTTGGCTTTTTCCTTGTATATCTTGGTATTTTCATAGGCTTCTAGCCTAAACTCATCTAGCTCATTCAGCTGCAACAACCTTTTCTCCCCTGCTGCTTCAGAATCCAAATTTAGAAGTTTAGTGGCCCAAAAGGCTTTGTGCTCAAGCTCTACAGGGAGATGACAAGATTTGCCATATAACATTTGAAATGGGAACTTCCCAATAGGAGTTTTAAAAGCTGTTCTATATGCCCAAAGTGCATCTTCCAACTTCCTAGCCCAATCCTTTCTTGTGCTACCAACTGTTTTTTCTAGGATCTTTTTTAGTTCCCTATTTGCTAATTCTGCTTGACCATTAGTTTGGGGATGATATGGTGTGGCTACCTTGTGAATAACTCCATATTTGTGGAGAAGTTTCTCCATTTGTCTATTACAAAAATGGCCACCACCATCACTGATGAGACCCTTGGGCACTCCATATCTAGTAAAGATGTGCTTCTTCAGGAATTGAAGAACAACTTGTGCATCACAGGTAGTTGTGGCTATAGCTTCCACCCATTTTGAAACATACTCTACTGCTACCAAGATATATCTGAATGAATAAGAAGGAGGAAAGGGTCCCATGAAATCAATGCCCCATAGATCAAA
>NC_029774.3:62827083-62827971 GCF_000817695.3 Arachis duranensis | reverse complement strand
GGGCTGATGCCTTTCAAGTCATCAATGGTCCACCCTAAGGCGTCCTTGTGGGCTCTGAGAACATCAAGAAGCTCTCCTTCTTCTTTCTTTGTCAAGGACGAATTGATGATCACCGGGAGGCTTTCTGAAGTCCCAAGAAATGCATATTTGAGATGAGAAGGTAATGGCTTCAGTTCTTGCTTTTGCACCTCTTCTTTCTTGCTTGGTTCCACTTCTTTGTTTATGAAAGCCTCAGCTACATGTTCCTCTATTGTTTCTTGATTGTCCTTTTCTTGCTCATGCTGATCAATGTCTAACATTTCTTCCACCAAGCTCTCTATCATATCCACCCTCAAATGATCTTCCTGCTCTGGAGGGTGTTGCATTGACTTAAAAACATTGATGATCATCTGCTCATTGTGTACTCTGAAAATCATTTCTCCTTTTTCCACATCTATAATGGCTCTTGCAGTTGCTAGAAAAGGTCTGCCTAAGATGATTGAATTGTTGCCTTCCTCATCAGTATCTAGGATTACAAAGTCTGCAGGGAAGATAAACTTTCCAACCTTTACTAGCAAATTTTCCATAATTCCATTTGGTATCTTGATTGATCTGTCTGCCATGACTAGTGACATCTTGGTGGGTTTGAGTTCTTCTATGGCAAGCTTTTTCATCATGGACAAGGGCATTAAGTTGATACTAGCTCCAAGATCACAAAGAGCTTTGTCCAGGGATAGTTTGTCTATAGTGCATGACACTACAAAACTCCCTGGATCCTTGAGTTTTGGTGGGATTCCCTTTTGGAGCACGGCACTACATTCCTCACTAAGCATCACCGTTTCCTTCTCATTCCAATCTCTTTTCTTGTTGATGAGCTCCTTTAAGAACTTAGCATATAAAGGCATTTGC
>NC_029774.3:62820997-62826983 GCF_000817695.3 Arachis duranensis | reverse complement strand
AAACACCACAGGCATATGTCTCAGAAGTTCAAACCATTGGTGCCTAGCTTATTTTCTCAATTTTTTTTTTTTTGCTTTTTGGTTGCCCTTTTTCAATGGCTTTTTCTTCTTCTTTTTCTTTCTTTTTATGGCCAAAGACATTTATTCATCAAGATCCATAGACAGCATCCTAATTTCCACTAAAAGTGACAATTCTAACTTTATTTCTTAGTGAGCTAACTATTCAATCAAACATGCATACCACCACTTAATCTTATTTGATTTCTTACCAAATGGAATTGAGTTACTTTTGTTCAATTATTTCTTTTATTTTGGAACAGAACAAACAGGGCAAGCATACATTTAAGCAAGTGAAGTTTATCCAGACACTTAGACTATCACTTATTTGGAAATTAAACAAACAGACAAACAAAAACTGCAATGACTCAAACTTAAAGCAGGGGTGCATGCAAACTTCCAATATCAGCAATTCAAAGTACAAGCAATTAAGTGACAATACAACCTTTTAGCATCTTCTTTGTTGTTCATCATCCTTCCTAGCCTTGGTGTTCTCTTTGATAATGATGTATATTCCTTCCATGAGATTGATTGTCTTCCTGCAAAGCTATTAGAAGTTACTTGTTCCCCAAGCACTTTGAGAATTGGTTAGCATGCATGTATGTTTGTAGGCCTCTGAACTTAGATTGGTGTGTGAACACCAAACTTAGTTCCTTGCCATATGCAGCAATTTGGATCATATGCAGAAAACCTCATGTGCTTTTATTAAGAAAATAACTATGAACTAGAAAAAGAAACTATGAACTAGAAATTAAACTATTGTTTAAGTAGTTTCCCTGATTGGTTGGAGCTAGTGACTAGTCATGCTGAGGTAGAAATGTGCTTTTAATGAAGTTTTTGGTAGAACACCAAACTTAGAATCTCACATTCACCCTTGAATTGTTTTGGTGTGCAACACCAAACTTAGCTCCTTGCAATACAGATAAATCTACTTAACTCTTTTATTGAAATAACTAGAAAATAAAAACTACCTTTGGTTGGGTTGCCTCCCAACAAGCGCTCGTTTACTGTCATTAGCTTGACATGCTGTTCCTGACTTTCTTCCTCTTCCTCCAATTTGTTAAGAGGAATGACTTCAAGTGGATAAAGGAGCTAGTTAGTGCCCCTTGTTGTGAATGCCTCTTTCCAACAAGCTTTCCCTTGTGATTGGCTTGAGTGAACTTGCTTGTTGGCTCAAGTGTAGGATTGTTCTTTGACCTTCTCTTTTTCATGGATATGGTCCTTTGTTTCTTGATCACAATCATCCTTTTGGTGCTTGTCTTTACTGCTTTCACATCTTTGATATCAATACTTGGGTGTTGTGGGATGGTTGGAGTATCCTCTTCATCAAGATCTTCTTGAATTGGTGGTTCAATGAACTCACTCTCTATGCAACTCTCTGTTTCAATTGAGTGTGGACATCCTTGATAGACTTCCTCCCTTTCTTCTACATGATGTTGCATTGAGTCTTTTGGGAGTAAGTTTACATGTTCCTTTGTCACCCTTAGTAGCCTCTGTGGGTTTGGAGCTCTAAGCTTATATACTCTCACAACATCCTCATTCTTCATAGGAATCTCACTTAGTATAGGTGCCTCTTTTTCTTGTTCTTTCGATTCCTCCCTTGGGTTTGCCATGGTATCACTAGAAGAATTATGGTTAGGGATTTGCTTTGATAGAAATTCAACTTGTGCCTCAAGCTTCTTAATGGTTGCCCCCCGTTTTTGTATACTAGATATTACCTCCTCTCTAAGAGCTCTCATGTCCTTAGATTCTTTACAAAGTTCTCCAAGCAAGGCCTCAATCCAGGATAATCTATCCTCAGATGGGGATGGTAGGTTGGAATTTGAAGGTTGAGAATGGAATTGGTTGTTTTGTAGTTGTATATTCTGAGAGTGGTATAACTCTTGTGGGTAATGGAATAAATTCTGTGAATGGTGAAATGAATTGTATGGATTTGGGAAGGAATTTCGTGTTGAGGCTTGCTCAAGTGATGAAGAATTTGGATATATAAAACTAGGAGGTGAGGTTGGATAATTAAGAGGTGATGTCTCTAGATGAATGGGGTATGAATGGGTGAAATCTCTTTGATTTTGATCTTCCCATCCATAACTTGAGTAGTAATTAATTTCATCAAAATATGGACCATTTTGTGGCTCTGGAAAGTACCCTATTTCATGTTCTTGATACTCCCACCCACCATGAACATAATAACGTGAATCATTCTGTGGCGATGAAAAGTTTCCCATGAAATTTGATTGACCAAAATATGATGGACACTCCATTCTTTCTTGCAAAATGCTTTGTTTCAAACAATAATCACCAAAAGAAATTGGACTCCCCATTGTCATAAATGAGGAATTCTTAGTGAGCCAATATCACAAACAGTTAATGGATTAGTGTGTTAGAAAGTAAATAAACAAGGAAAAACCACTTAAATTACAGAGAATAGCAGTAAGCAAACTGAAATAAAACTAATCAACAAAAGAAAAGAAAAGTGTTCAATCTAGTCATCCTCTAATTTAATCATTGTCAATGCAAAATCAATCCCCAGCAATGGCGCCATAAACTTGATGCATGAAAACTTGTATCACTACAAATTTCCACCGGCAAGTGCACCAGATTGTCGTCAAGTAAAAATTCTCAATAGAGTGAGGTCGAATCCCACAGGGATTGATTGGTTGAGCAACTTCAATTAGAGGAGTATTCTAGTTGAACTAAGCAAATTGGATTGAGAATTGCAAAAAATTAAATAGCGGGAAACGTAAATAGCAAGGAATGTAAATGACGGAAAGTAAATGGCGAAATGTAAAGTGCAAAAAGTAAATTGCAGAAATCTAAATGGGAGTAGGGTAATTAAGCATAAGAGTAAACAACAGAATATAAAGAGAATGGGAAGATCATAAAATGGGGAATTCATTGGGTTTAGGAGATATTGCATTCTCCGAATCAAGTTCATTCTCATCTCTTCCTCAATCCATACAACTCATTAATCTCTTGGCAATCTTTGGTGATTGAATCCCAATTCCTTGGCAATTCAATCTCTCTAAACTTGAACAATTACCCAATTCCTTGATCTAATTGCTCATGGAAAGAGATGAAGTATGGTCACTGATTATACCACATGTATTTCCAAATCAAAGTATTGGTAGGATTATATGTCACTATATCCATCCAACCCCGAATCCGGTCCAACATGAAAAAGCATTTCTAGCTTGATTTTCTTATTCCTCTTCCAAGGTTCAAAGGAAATCCAGGTATGAGTAGCTTCTCTTCCGAGATAACTACTCAATTTGATGAAGATCAAAAGCTTTCATGTAAATCAAAGAGAAAGGAAAGAAGAAGAAGAATGAAAACTATGATTGATTCATTGAATTACAATAGAGCTCCCTAACCCAATGAAGAGGGGTTTTGTTGTTCATAGCTCAATTCAAATAGAAATGAAAAAAAAGGAGAAAAAGTCCATAAACTAAATGAAAAGTACAGAGAAGGGTTTCCCAATGAGGATACCATGATTCCCAGCTTTTTCGTCCCTTTCCGAGAGCCCCTCCGGGAGAACCCTGGCAGAGCTTCCTTTTCATCTTTAAAAACTCTTCTATTTATACTCTACTTCTCATCTTCAAAATGGATCTTCAAGTACATGGATGTGGGCCTTGGCCTTGGTTGAAGCAAGCTTGGAGTGGCTATTAGTATCTTTGACAAGGACTTTGGCTAGCTAACGTTCATACTTGCATGGGTGCCAATTTGTATTGAAGTTGGAAGTAACACTGTATGGAAACGTTGGGTAAAATGTTGCAAAATAACACTTAGGCATTTTCCACTAGCGTTTGACCCAACGTTGGTGTACCAACGTTTGTTCTACGCGTCACTGTAAATTTTTCAACTCCAAAAATTGAAAGTTATCGATAACGTTGGGGTAACGCTGGATCACCAATGTTACCTTAAACGTTGGTACCCTTATAGCTTAGAATGTTGCCAGCAACGTTGGTGAGCCAACATTGGCCACCAACGTATCTTTGTTGTGCTTTGCACATTGATGGGCAACGTTGGTGAGCCAACTTTGGCCACCAACATTGCTTCCTTTCTCTTCTTGTCAACGTTGCCAATTTCGTGCCGCACTATAAACTATTATACATGGTTGGAAAGCTCTGAATGTCAGATTTCTAACCCAACTAAAAGCACCTCAATGGGCAATTTGTAACTCAAGTTATGCTCTTTTGAAAGGGACAGGGTCACTGGCATTGGTGTGCAACGTTTGAGGCAATGCTGCACACCAACATTTACACCAATGTTGTTAACAACGCCAGATTTTGAAGCTTAAACTTATTGTCCACCCCAGACTATTATATATCATTGGAAATCCCTAAATTTCTACGTTCCAATGCAGTTGGAAGCGCATCATTTGAAGCTCTTCAGCTCGAGTTATATTCCATAGAAGGTGAGGAGGTCAGCTGGTCTTACTACAGGTTGATACTATGTTCATCTTTGCACTTTCGGGGCAAGTTTTCTCCCTCGAATTTAGTGTCCACCATGTAGTGCCATATATGATTGGAAAGCTCTGGATCCCTTCTTTATAGTGTTTTTAAAATCACCTCATTTAGAGCTTTGTAGCTCAAGTTATTCTTGCTTGAAGAAGGCACGGTGAGGCTGTCAGGAGCAACGTTTGAGGCAACATTGGAGGCAACGTTTGAAGCAACATTGGAGGCAACGTTTGAGAGCCAGATTTAGCTCCAACATTGCACTTTAAGCTTGGAACATTTGAGGCAATGTTAGAGAGCCAGCTTTAGCTCCAACGTTGCCCTCTCCTCCTCTTCATCAACCTTTGAGGCAATAATGGTGAGCTAGCTTTGGCTCCATCGTTGCCCTCTCCTCTTCTTCTCTGCCCTTTCTTTGCTTCTTATTACCTATCATCAACCAAACAAAATGCATCAAAGTATTTCCATAATCACAAAATAATGCATCATTCATAGCATCAAACAATTCTTGCATAAATCTCATGAAAATGCACATAATTAACAATGTTTGATTGAATCAAGGCATACATACAATTCTCATCTAAATACTTACTTGTTGCCTAAAACCAAGTAAAAACTAATGAAAAAGGCTAGTAAAACTAGCCTAAGATGCCTAGGCATCACTGAAACCACAAGCATGATTATACATTTCTTAGACGGCTAATCCACAACTTCGTTGGGTACTTGGAGACATCAGTGCAGCTGAGGTGCGGGGCGAGTAGGGCATTTGTGGTATAGGCTAGAATCATTGGAGCAGCATTCTCTGATCCTAAAGATCCGACCTTGTCTGTGGTGCTTTAAGTAGGATCACCAAGGTAATGGATTGCTAGAGCCTTACTCTCATTCATATTGGATGACTGCTGACCTGGCGTTTGATCTGAAGTAGAGGATATTAATGACTGCTGACCTAGCGTTAATCATCTACAACTTGCCATGGATGGTAGTGGTTTGAGTTCAGGTTTGGGAGGTTTATCCTCCTCCTGAGGAATTTTCAAAAATTCCTTTGCTTCCTCTAGTTCTTCTTGATCAGGTTGAGCATCTTTGAAGATGTCCTCAAGCTCTGATTCTAGGCTTTCAGTCATATTGATCTCTTCTACCAGAGAGTCAATAATGTCAGCGCCCATGTAGTCATTTGGTGTGTCTGGATGCTGCATGGCTTTTACAGCATTCAACTTGAACTCATCCTCATTGACTCTCAAGGTTACTTCCCCTTTTTGTACATCAATAAGAGTTCGTCCAGTTGCTAAGAAAGGTCTTCCTAGAATGAGAGTTGCACTCTTGTGCTCCTCCATTTCCAGCACCACAAAGTCAGTTGGAAAGGCAAATGGCCCAACCTTGACAATCATGTCCTCAACTATGCCTGATGGATATTTAATAGAGCCATCAGCAAGTTGGAGGCATATCCAGGTTGGTTTGACTTCTCCAGTCAACCCAAGCTT
>NC_029774.3:62813093-62817789 GCF_000817695.3 Arachis duranensis | reverse complement strand
GGAGTTTGAAGCTCGTCACAGTCATTCAATCATTGAATCCTACTCAGAATACCACAGACAAGGTTTAGACCTTCCGGATTCTCTTGAATGCCGCCATCAATTCTAGCTTATACCACGAAGATTCCGGTTAAAGAATCCAAGAGATAACTACTTAATCTAAGATAGAACGGAGGTGGTTGTCAAGCACACGTTCATAGTTGAGAATGATGATGATTGCCACGGATCATCACATTCATCCGGATTAAGAACAAGTATTATCTTAGAATGGAGGCAAGCATGATTGAATGAGAAACAGTAGTAATTGCATTAATCCATCAAGACACAGCAGAGCTCCTCACCCCCAACCATGGGGTTTAGAGACTCATGCCGTGGAAGATACACAAAGAAAACATGTAAAGTGTCATGAGGTACTGATACAATGTCAAATGATCCTATTAATAGTAAACTAGTAGCCTAGGGTATACAGAGATGAGTAAATGACTTAAAAATCCACTTCCGGGCCCACTTGGTGTGTGCTTGGGTTGAGCAATGAAGAAATTTCGTGTAGAGACCTTTTCTGGAGTTAAACGCCAGCTTTCATGCCAGTTTGGGCGTTAACTCCAAGTTTTATGCCAGTTCCGGCGTTGGGCAAAGTATGGACTATCATATATTTCTGGAAAGCCCAGGATGTCTACTTTCCAACGCCGTTGAGAGCGCGCCAATTGGGATTCTGTAGCTCTAGAAAATCCACTTCGAGTGCAGGGAGGTCAGAATCCAACAACATCTACAGTCCTTTTTGGTCTCGGAATCAGATTTTTGCTCAGGACCCTCAATTTCAGCCAGAAAATACCTGAAATCACAGAAAAACACACAAACTCATAGTAAAGTCCAGAAAAGTGAATTTTAACTAAAAACTAATAAAAATATACTAAAAAATGACTAGATCATACTAAAAACATACTAAAAACAATGCCAAAAAGCGTATAAATTATCCGCTCATCACCATACCCTTCACTTACCTATCATTTTCCTATATAAAAGACCCCCACTCTACACCTCTTCATATTCTAATATCCGTTCATTCCATGTTTTGTTCTTCTTTCTTCCAAATTCTTCCAAAACTTTACACACTACCAATTCTGACCCATGGCATCGTCGAGCTCGAAAAGAAGAAAAGGAAATGAGCCTATGGATCAGCCTCCTTTTGATGAGAAGAAATTTAGAATCTTTTACCATGCATTACAATTCGGGTGGATGGCTGAGAAAGAAATCATATACGAGTTAGGCTTCCATGTCACAAAAATTGAGTGCCCCGAAATCACACAGAAGATGGAAAAGAGAAGATAGGAGCTCTTCACTGATCCGGTCACAAGAGTAAACGCAACTCTTATAAGAGAGTTCTATGCAAATGCGGTCAGATATGATAAGGCAGATGAATCCTATACAAGCTTTGTAAGAGGGATGACAGTGGATTTTAGTCCCATGAACATCATGAGGGTGCTAAACTACGAATCATACCGTTCGCAGAAGAGAGCTATCAATCAAGGATAGATAGCAGCCCCAACTATGACCAGATTGTGGGAGACATTTGCATACCAGGAGCGGATTGGAAAAGAGGATACCTCCTTCCTGAGGCTAAGGGGTAGTTCAAAATTGTAAAGAGATCCATCCTCCCAGCCGAAAACAACTCAGAGGTAAATCTTAAGAGGGCAACAATGGTGCAATGCATAATGAAGGAAGGAGAAATCAAGGTTCATGAACTCATAGCCCAAGGTATTCGGAAGTTCGCTGAGAAAAGTGATTCTAGAGGAAGGTTAGGCTACCCCAGCACCATTCTCCGTCTTTGCACAAAGGCTGGGGTGGTGTTCGAATATGAAAACCCCGAGTGAATAAAAGTCGGCATCCCCATTACTCTTCGACAGATGCATGCCGCTGCACCTCCCCTACCTCAATAGAGACTAAGAAAGAGGCCAGCCCATCAAGTGGAAGAAAGACAAAACCTACAGGAGCAAGCCCCAGCCACCTTAGACATGCACCAATTACAATAAACTATTGATGCACTATCTAGGCAATACATGGAGAATCAAGGGGCACAGAAGGAGCTTCAAATGCAAATAATGGACTGCCAAGAAGAATCACTCTCTAGATGGATGAATCAACAAGGGGAGTGGCAAAAACAATTGATGGAGCAGCAGTTGGAACAAGGGAGACAATGGAGTGAATCTTTCCATAACTTGAACCAAAAGCAAGATCAACAACAAGAAGCCATCCAGAAGCTAATCAACATCTAAGCACATCAAGGTGCACACATTCATGAGATGCATCAGAAACAAAGAGAACAGGCAGATCTTTTTGACGAATACAGAGCTTTTTATGAAGGGGTTTATATGAGTGAGACTGGATATCATGTAAACACCCAAGCTAGGCTCGGGTACTTAGTCAGACAACTACCTGTATTACACCCTGGGATCACAAGATATGAGGACGTAAAGGATGAATTAGCACGAGTGGAACGAGAAAGAGCTGAAAAGATTCATGAATCAGTAAAGAAGGCACTAGAAGATTGGAAAAAGGCCAAAATGAATCGGATGCAAGGAAGTACAAGTGGACATCAAGAAGGATCCCAAGACAAAGGAAACAAAGGGACATGAGCATTCCAATAAGTGAAAGGTGGTGGAGTTCTTTCTTAGTTCTATCCTTTTTCAAGCTTTAAATAAGGAAAATCATGTATGAAATAGAGCATGCTTCCATAGTAGCTTAGGAATTTTCAATTCTGTCTTTAAAATTTTGTTGTTTAGGTCTAAGTATGTTGGTCTAGGCCCTAGCTTTCATTTTCATCTTGCTTATATGTATGCTTGTCCTTCTAAGTCAATTAAAAAGAAAATGTTATGAAAAAACAAGAGTGGAGTTATCTTGTGAAGTAAATTCTTAAGTTTGTGGTATGGTCATTGATTAGCTAAGTTGGTTCACCCACAAGGTATATAGGCAACTATATGCTCTAAACCACATGCTTGGAACACATCCTATGAGACTAACAAAAAAAAAAGATCTTAATAAGAAAAGAGAAAGAGCAATAAGAGTTGAAAAGGAAAGAAAAACAATAAGAAATAAGGCTAGGCACCAAGGGTTGAATATTGAGGCATGTGTCTGTGGTGTTCCTGTGCAAGGGATATGCTTGGATGAATAAGCTCTTAGGGGTGCCTTATCACTTAGTAACTTGGGTTAACTAATCTAGGATTATCAGCTGAAAGTCCACTATCAAGAGTAACCTTTGCTACAGAGCACTTAGTAACCCAAAGAGGTGCTGGACACAAAGGTCTCAAGAAAGAAAAATAACAAACCATGTGCCTGTGGTGTGTAGGTGTGGGGGAAAGAGACTTGAGGGAGTAAGTCCTTAGGGGTGTCTTAACACCTAAGGAGAATGCAATAAACCTTGGAAAGGAAGGGAGGATTAATAATAAGAATTCTCAAGGGATGCAATCAAGCAAGTGTTCAAGGGCAGGATAAAGGCCTGAAAACTAGTGAAAGAATGAACCTAAGTTGCTATGCATGAAACCCTATAAACCAGGAATTTGACTTCTATAATGATTACTTGTTTATCTTGTTCCTTCATTCATTTTTTTCCATGTTTCAGTACTTGCTTAGGGACAAGCAAGTTTTAAGTTTGGTGTTGTGATGCCAGGGCATCTTGGCCAGTTTCACTAACCTTTTCTTTACTGTTTTAGGGTAGTTTCATGCATTTTCTTAGTAAATAAGCAAGTTTTGGATGAAAATACACTTACATATTGATTCAAGCAATTATTGTGAACATTACATGATTTTATGAGGATTAGGCAGGAATTGTATGATATAATTGATGATGCATAACCTCTTGACTTGGAACAGAGCTTTGATGCATCTTAATTGCTTAAATTCAGGACAAAGAAGCAAGAAGTGTAGAACCTATGCACAATTACTCAAGAGGGGGGGTGAATTGAGTATTGCAACAACAATGAATCTTTTTGTGAAAGTTAAAGACAATATACAAAAGTGTTATTGTACTAGTATTTTTCTAAGAGCTTAACTCAATTGCTAAGCATTTATAATGAGCTTTTACTTTCCAATAGACACCAACTCAAATAAATTGATCAAGCTTTTCACCAATCGGACTTAAGCTACTCCTTAAGTACTTACGAGGCTACTTTTCGATCACAATTTATTTGCTCAAAGGTAAAAGACAATAATATTGAAGAGATGAGTTTGGAGAGATGCAAACGCTATTTAGAGTGGTTCAGCACAATCCTTGTCCTACGTCCACTTTCTTTCTCAATCGCAATTGAGAAGTTCCACTATTCCCAAGCTTCAAGGTGCTCGCGCAAAACCTTTTACAAACCGAGTCCTTAGTTTCTAACACCTCACGGTATATGATCACCACTCGTATACTAACCCACTCCACTTAGAGATACCTTCTCTAAGATTTGCCTTGAGTACTTAGTATACCTCTTTGGTATCCTCACCGACTATAGTGTTTATAACTCTTGACTCAACCTTGGAGATCACACTCCAATTTACAAGGTGTACAAGAAAACAATTCTCAAAGAATTATTGAGATGAAATGAGTACTCTCTAGAAGAGTGTATGATTACAAGTTTAGCACTACTGAACCAATTGATATTGCTCTCTCAAATAGTGTATTATAAAAAATGTGTAGAATGAAAGAATATGAACAAGATAGTTT
>NC_029774.3:62767922-62813010 GCF_000817695.3 Arachis duranensis | reverse complement strand
TTTGCATCGATGCAAGATGAGTGTGCATCGATGCAAACCTTAAAGAATGGCTTAAAATCTCTTTAAAATACTTAGGATTGATCTCAAACTTGTTGGAGTCAATTCCTATGCTTTTGTACCTTTGAAAACAAGTTTTAAACCATTTGGCTAGCATCGAATTGCAAGATGTGCATATGATATGATAATCAAAACATTTTGTGAGTGTGTGTTGAGAGATTTAGCAATTGGTTCTTAACAAGAAGTTACCTAAGTCCTAAGACACTATACTTGTCTTCAAATGTTGTGGACTTGAGTTTCTTGTTGTTATTGTGTTGCTTTCAACTCTTCATTCCTCAACGTTGAATATTGGTTGATCTTTCAACATGCTTGTTCATTCAAGTTGTTTGTTGGTTTGTCTTTCATGTCATTTGTTGGTTTGTCATTCATCAAAACCTACGAATACAAACTTCGCATACAAGCAACATGATTTACAAGAAGGAGCCACGTTAATCTAATTAACGTGACCACTAATGTGGAATGGGAACAAGCTTGTAGCGTTAATGGAAAAAGTGATCGCCAATAACGCCCTCGAAGCCATCATAGCCCACGTTAATTGCCACGTTAACTACATTAATGTGGTAGCTAACGTAGAAGAGGAAGAAGAGCTTAAACGTTAGTGGTAAAAGTGATTGCCACTAACGTTCCACAAAGGTACAATGAAGCCACGTTAAGAGTCACGTTAATCCAATTAATGCGAACTCTAACGTGGGATGAAGAACCAATCACCAATGTTAGTGACACTCACCTTTGTCACTAACGTTGGAGATGGCAATCACTACCACGTTAGTGGTCACGTTAATCTAATTAACGTGAACTCTAACATGGGAAGGAGGGGCATTTGGAGCGTTAGTCATAATGGTAAGTGTCACTAACGCTCTCGAAGCTTAGGCATGCCCACGTTAGGAGTCACGTTAGTTATACTAACGTGAACTCTAACGTAGGGAAGGGGGAACAAGGCAACATTATTGGAAAAGGTGATTCCCAATAACGTTTGCGAAGGACCAAGAGGCAACGTTAATGGTCACGTTAGTGCCACTAACATTGAAGTTAACGTTGATCATTTTGGGTTGGAACGTTAGTGGAAAAGGTGATTGTCACTAACGTTCTCGAACCCACATTCTCACTTAACGTTAACGCCACTAACGTCCTAACTACTGCCCATGCCTAACTCACATTTTTCTGCAAACAAAGCTGAGCCCACTGAAGATTGTAACTGCTTCAACTCAAGATCAAAGGCCCATATCCAAGACTTGAAAAACTCACTAGAAGATCAAGAAGAATAGTATATATAGGAGTAGTTTTGAACTATAGAGAAGCTTAGCACTTTTTAAAGAACTACACTCTGTATATTTACTTTCTGCATTTTCTAGTTTGGGAAGCATGTATTCTGTTCTATCATTTTTCATTTCCATTTCCAGAGCTATGAACAACTAAACCCCTTTCATTGGGTTAGGGAGCTCTGTTGTAATTTGATGGATCAATTATAGTTTTCATTCTTCTTCCTCTTTCTTTTCTCTTGATTTACTAGAAGGCTTTCGATCTTAATCTACTTGGTTAGTTATCTTGGAAAAGAAACTCTCCATAATTGGATCTCCTCTGAGCCTTGGAAAAGGGATGAAGAGATTATGCTAGAAATGCTTTCTCATGTTGGACCAAATTGGGGTTTGGGCGGATATAGTGACATGTAATCCTCCCAACACTTTAATTTGGAAATACATGTGGTATAATCAGTAACCATACTTCATCTCTTCCCATGAGCAATTAAATAAAGGAATTGGACAATTGTTCAAGCTTAGAGAGATTGGATTGCCAAGGAATTGGGATCCAATCACTTAAGATTGCCAAGGAGATCAATGAATGCATTGATTAAGGAAGAGATGAGAATGAACTTGATCCGGAGAATGCAACATCTCCTAAGCCCAATGAATTCCCTATCTCTGATCTTACCCTTTCTCTTTACTTTATGCCATTTATTTCCATGTTCATTTCTCCATATCCCCATTTAAGATTCTGCACTTTATTTTCTGCAATTTACTTTCCCGCCATTTAATTTCCTGCAAACCTCAACTACATTTCTGTTTAGCTCAACTAGCATACTCTTCCAACTAAAGTTGCTTGACCAATCAATCCCTGTGGGATTCGACCTCACTCTATTGTGAGTTTTTACTTGACGACAATTCGGTATACTTGCCAAAAAGAAATTTGTTGAGAGACAAGTTTTCGTGCATCAATTGGTGGAGGTTGTCGCCAAGAAGATTGATCATATGCATATGGCTCCTCCCACCTTTGGTTATCCCATCCTTGATGCACATCCGCATTGAAGCTCTCATTTCCTACAACATAGTTAGAACCAAACTCATAGCCAAAGTGAGAATTCATAGTGAAAAGAGAAAATAAGAAATAAAAGCTAATAAGAAATAATGAAACAAAATCCTAAAGCTAGCAAAAACTAACAAACAATCCAAAAATCAAGCTATTCACAATATTCACATATATAAAATAACCAATAACACAACACCATTGCAAATCCCCGACAACGACGCCATTTTGATGATTGGATTTTTGACGGTCTAGAATTTCACTAATGAAGTCTCGTTGCAAGTATAGTTTTAAACCAACACTAATCCTTTCATACAAAAATTTATTTGTCACAAGTAACAAACCCTTAAAATCTATAAACTGAAGTATTGGACCTTGGGTCATTCTCTTTAGGAATTGCAATAAATTGTCTTATTATTGGTTATGAGATATTTTGGGGTTTTTGAGATTTTAGACAATAAATATAAATGGCAAAGAGAATAAACTAACAACTAACAAAGCTCTTGGCAAGATATGAGAACAAGAAGTCCTATCCTAGTTATCCTCCTCAATTGTGACCAAAAATTGTTCATTGCTACCACTTAGTTAACCTCTAACCATGGAGGAAAGTCAAGTGGATAAATTAACTTGATTCCACAAGTCCTAGCCAACTCCCAAGGGAAAGACTAACTTTAGTGGTATCCAAATCAATTAGCAACTTCTAATTATCAATCAACAAAGGAATTAGATAACTCAAGCGTCACTAATTACTCTGCCTAGGCCAAGAGGAATAAAATCTATACTAAAATCTAACCAAGCATTTCATCAAACACTTGGAAGGCAATAAAAGGAAAGCATAGTAAAATTGCAAGGAAAGTAAATCTACACTACTCAATTGCAAGGAATTAAACAACAACAAATCAAAGAAAACAATAAAGGAAAATAAAAACATAAATTGCATTAAAGAGAAATAGAAGAACAAAAGTGCAACAACATAAAAGTAGAGAATTACAAGAATTAAATGCTAGACTAGAGAGAGGAAGGGTAGAAGAGGAAGAATTACAAAGAGAAAGGAAAATCAAAGCATGAAATTAAACTAGATCTAAGAGTTTCTAATCTAGATCTAAAACCTAATCCTAATCATATAGAGAAGTGAGAGCTTCTCTCTCTAAAACTAATTTTCCCTTCAAAACTAAACTAAACTAAACTAATGGTAACTAGTGTGTTGATTTCCCTTCAATCCTAGGCTTAAATAGCATAAAAAATAAGATGGATTGGGCCCACAAGGCTTCTAAAATCGCTGGCCACGAGTTGCATTTAGTGGATCATCTGCAACTATCGGCGCGTACGCATACTGTGCGCGTGCGTGCCCCTATGCACGATGAAACTATAGCAAATCGTATATTATTTCGAAGCCCCGGATGTTAGCTTTCCCTCGCAACTGGAACCGCATCATTTGGATCTTTATAGCTCAAGTTATGGTTAATTAAGCACGAAGAGGTCGGCTTGACAGCTTTTGCGATTCCTTCATTTCTTCATGAGTACTCCATTTCTACATGCTTTTCCTTCATTCCCTTGATCCAATCCTTACCTCCTAAATCTAAAATCACTTAACAAACATATCAAGGCATCTAATAGAATCAAGGTGAATTAAATTTAGCTATTTTAAAACCTAAAAAACATGTTTTCACTCTTAAGCACAATTAAAGGAGAATTTACAAAACCATGCTATTTCATTGAATAAATGTGGGTAAAAAGGTGATAAAGTCCCCTAAATTCAACACAAGATAAACCCTACAAATGGGGTTTATCAACGATCAAAGCTACCGAGGAAGCGATCACGGCTCAGGTCCCCCTTCTTGCTCCCAACTTCGACACTTCAGCAATTGGAGCTTTCAAGATGATCCAGGACAGGAAAATAGTGGTAGAATACGTTTTGTTGCTAGTTGTTCTTATATCCTCATTTGGCCATCTAGCCACTGAATTGCATTAGATATTCACTGATTGCAATATTGTGGCACCCGGGGTAATCAGTCTCAGGTATCGGTTTTTGTACCTTGAAATTAATCACAACATACTTGCTCGTCAATGGTTAGCCTCGTTAAAACCCCTTGTCGCTGCCTCGTTTAGAGGGCAAGGGAAAACAACAACCCCTTTTTAATAACGAAACAATAGTACAGAAGTTATTTGTAGCAAGTATTTAAAAGAAAATAAAGAGTTAAACAAAAAATGATGAAGTAAAGGGTGACATTAAATTGAAGTAAAAATGATGGTGAAGAATAATCGTCTGGTCAGAAGGTTGGTCGGCCTTCGAGAGTAAAACCTCTTCAAGTTTGCCACATTCCATGTCTTCGGGACCTCTTTGCCGTCTAACCGTTCCAACTTGTAAGCACTTTTTCTGAGAACTTCTCTTACTCTATATGACCCTTCCCAATTGGCTTGCTTTCTCCCAGAGTGGACGGGCCAATGTCGTTACGCTGCAACACTAGGTCACCCTCTTCGAAGCTTCTGTTCTACACTCTGTGATTATAACGCAAGGCTATCCTCTGCTTCAGTGTAGCTTCTGACAAGTGAGCCATCTCCCTTGTCTCATCTATCAAGTCTTTTTCAATCGCTTCACTACCCTCACCTAGCAGTAACCTTGGGCTTGGTTCTCGGATCTCTACAGGGATAATCACATCAACACCGTAGCTACGTCGGAAGGGCATCTCCTTGGTAGAAAATTGTGGTGTTGTCCTGTAGGACCACAAAATGGAGGACAAATTGTCTGCCTTAGAGCCCCTTCGCTAATCGAGTTGTTTTATTTAGCCCACTGAGGATAACCTTATTTGCCGCCTCAGCTTGCCCGCTACTCTGGGCATGTTCCACCAAGGAAAACTTCTACTTAATTCCCAATCCCACTAAGAACTCCCTGAACTTTTTGTCAGAAAATTGCATCCTATTGTCTGAGACCACGACCTCCGTATTCCAAACGTGGCAATTACTTGCCTCTAGAGGAACTGTCGACAATTTGCCGATGATTTGTGGTGAGCGAAATTGTTACTCATACTTAAATTCTTGTTCGAAATTGATTGTCCCTGGTAATGGCGTCAAAACCTGGTGCATAATACCATGGTACAAACATAACTTCACAACTTCACACAACTAACCAGCAAGTGCACTGGGTCGTCCAAGTAATACCTTACGTGAGTAAGGGTCGATCCCACGGAGATTGTTGGTATGAAGCAAGCTATGGTCATCTTGTAAATCTCAGTTAGGCGGATAATAAATGGTTATGGAGTTTTCAAATAATAATAATAAATAAACAGAAAATAAAGATAGAAATACTGCTTTCCTACTGCTTTCATCCAATCCTTCTTACTCCTTTCCATGGCAAGCTGTATGTAGGGCATCACGTTGTCAATGGCTACATCTCATTCTCTCAGTGAAAATGGTCCAAATGCTCTGTCACAGCACGGCTAATCATCTATCAGTTCTCGATCATGTTGGAATAGAATCCCTTGATTCTTTTGTGTTTGTCATCACGCCCAACAATCGCGAGTTTAAAGCTCGTCATAGTCATTCAATCCCGGAATCCTACTCGAAATACCACAGACAAGGTTAGACTTTCCAGATTCCCATGAATGCCGCCATCAATTCTAGCTTATACCACGAAGATTCTGATTAAGGAATCCAAGAGATATGCGCCCGGTCTAAGGTAGAATGGAAGTGATTGCAATCACGCGTTCATAGGTGAGAATAATGATGAGTGTCACGGATCATCACATTCATCATGTTGAAGTGCAACGAATATCTTAGAACATGAATAAACTGAATTCAATAGAAAATAGTAGTAATTGCATTGAAACTTGAGGTACAGCAGAGCTCCACACCCTTAATCTATGGTGCGTAGAAACTCCACCGTTGAAAATACATAAGTGATAAAGGTTCAGGCATGGCCGAATGGCCAGCCCCCAAGTTCTAAGGACTAGGAGTCCAGAGACAGATACCAAGATGTAAATATACTAGTAAAAAGTCCTATTTATACTAGACTAGCTACTAGGGTTTACAGAAATAAGTAATTGATGCATAAATCCACTTCCGGGGCCCACTTGGTGTATGTTTGGGCTGAGCTTGAGCTTTACACGAGCTGAGGCTTCTATTGGAGTTGAACGCCAAGTTGTAACGTATTTTTGGCGTTCAACTCTGGTTCGTGACGTGTTTCTGGAGTTTGACTCCAGAATGCAGCGTAAAACTGGCATTGAGCGCCAGTTTGTGTTGTCTAATCCCGAATAAAGTATGAACTATTATGTATTGCTGGAAAGCTCTGAATGTCTACTTTCCAACGCCATTGAGAGCATGCCATTTTGAGTTCTGTAGCTCCAGAAAATCCATTTCAAGTGCAGGGAGGTCAGAATCCAACAGCATCAGCAGTCCTTTGTCAGCCTTTTATCAGAGTTTTGCTCAGGTCCCTCAATTTCAGCTAGAAATTACCTGAAATCACAGAAAAACACACAAACTCATAGTAAAGTCCAAAAATGTGAATTTAACATAAAAACTAATGAAAACATCCCTAAAAGTAGCTAGATCCTACTAAAAACTACCTAAAAACAATGCCAAAAGGCGTATAAATTATCCGCTCATCAATATGCTGGCTAATGGCCACGATGATGTACTTGACTTGTCTTGGGGCCACCGGGAATGGCCTCAAGAGGTCGACTCCCCACTGGGAGAAAGGTCGGGAGGCCAGCGTGGAACTTAGCTCTTCTGCTGGAGCCTTGTGGAAATTCGCGTTTTCTTGACACTTTCTGCACTTTTTACGAACTCGCGGGCATCTGCCATCATAGAGGACTAATAGTATCTGGCTTTCATGAGTTTCTTGGCTAACTTTATTCTTCTAACATGGTGGCCGTAGCACCTTTCATGGACTTCACTTAGGATGAAGTCCGTCTGGCTAGGGCGTAAACACTTCAACAGGGGATGATTAAGTCTTCTCTTATATAGCTGCCCTCGTATTACTGTGTACTTAGTAGCCTCTCTTCTTATCACTTTGGCCTCCTTTTCATCTTCAGGGAGCATTTCTTCTTTGAGGAAGCACTGAATCAGGTTGATCCATGAGGTAGGATCGGGAACTTGGGTCCAGCAAAGGGTCACCAACGGCTCCTTCACCAAGCTTTAGATGAGAGATCGATTTTTTGCTCCAGCTTTGGTACTTGCCAACTTTAACAAGAGGTTGGTGATAGAGTGAAACCGTCGGTTAAGAATTTTCTCTCAGTAAGAGGAATAACTTTGTTGCAAGTCTAGTTCCAAACCGACAGATAACACTCAATCAAGGTTTAATTTTGGTTTTCACAAGTTCAACCCAATAAAAATAACCGAGAGTATTAGTCCCAGGTCATTCTTCCTAGGAATTACAGTCGAGTTCTCAATTATTGGTTATGATTTTCACGGGTTGGGTTGATAAAGAAGTGAGAATTTAAATGACAATAAAATAAAGAAAACAACAAAGGAAAGCAATTACTAAAAAGAGGCATTCATGGCAAGGATTGAGAATCTAGGTTTTCTATCCTAGTCATTAATCATAATACAATAATTATCAAGAGCTAATCCTATTTCGTCATCTCCAACATCGGAAGAAGGTTTAATGTTATCTTCACAATGAGAGAAAGTCAAATAGGACTAGTTAACCCCAATCAATAAGTAATGTTAATGGAAACAAGACTAACTAATCACTCTAGATCACCGATCTAAATTGGGTATTAATGACTCAAGATTGCCTAATTACTCTTTCCAAGCCAAGAATGCTCAAAAACTACTCTAAAATCAAACTAAGCATTTTGTCAAACACTTGGAAGGCATAAAACAAAAACATGGTAAAATTGCAAGAAATATAAAATCTAACAACTACCAATGCAAGAAAATAACAATAACAACTCAATTAAACCTCAATGACATGAAAACATAAAATTGCATTAAAGAAAATCCAAATCCAACAATAGTGCATGAACATGAAAAGAACATAAAAGGGAAATTAACAAGTAAAATTAAGAGAACAAGGATGTAGGAACAAGGAAAAGTAACGGAAACTAAATCAAAACAAGTAATTAAACCTAAATCTAAGAGAAAACTAAACTAAGAACCCTAATTTCTAAAGAGAAGAGGGGACTTCTCTCTCTAGAACTAACCTAAAACATGTTTTCTACACTATCTAATTGCTCTCCCTTTCTCCCTCTTGAATTCTGCATCATATAGCTTCAGAAATGAGTTGGATTTGGGCTTGGATGGCTCAGAAATCGCCCCAACGTATTCACTTTAATAAGGTCACGTGACCAACATCACGCGTCCGTGTCGCATGGAAATTGTCCTCCTCACGCGTATGTGTCGATGACGCGTGAGCGTGGCCTTGAATACTCCAAATGCTCATTTCTTCATGAATTCTCTACTTTGCATGCTTTTCTCTTTACTTCTTCCATCCAATCATTGCCTTATAAGCCTGAAATCACTAACAAACATATCAAAGCATCGAATGGGATTAAAGTGAATTAAATTCAGCTATCTCAAAGCCTAAAACGCATGTTTTCACTCATCAAGCACAAATTAGGGAGAATTACAGAACATGCTATTTCATTGAATAAATGTGGGATAAGTTGATAAAATTCCCTAAATTTAACACAAGATAAACCACAAAATTGGGGTTTATCAGTCGACCCTGGCATTTCTCTCCCTGGGAACGTGCTGGACTACTACTTCATCGAAATCCTTACAAAGTCGCTTTGCTTTCTCCAAATACTTTTGCAATAAAGGATCTCTTGTTTGGTAGGTTCCGTTCACTTGGGAGATCACGACCTGAGAATCACTATTGACCTCGAGCTTTGTTGTTCCGACCTCTTTGGCTAAAGTTAAGCCGCCTATCAGGGCCTCATTCTATGCTTGGTTGTTTGAGACCGAGAAGTCGAACTTGATGGACTACTCGTAAGTCATTCCTTCTGAGCTTTCCAAAATGATCCCAGGACCTCCGAACGCTTGGTTGCATGCTCCATCAACATGAAGTTTCTACCGTGTATTTGGGTCATCAGGAATGTCTCCAGTCACTTCAACCTGGAAATCAACCATTGATTATGCCTTGATCACATGTCAAGGTTCGTACTAGATATCATACTGAGACAATTCTACTACCCATGTCACCATAAACCCCGTCAGGTCGGGCTTCTGTAGGATCTGCTGGATGGCCTGATCGGTTCTCAAGGTGATAGGTGCCCTTGGAAATATTATCTCAACCTCCAAGAGGAGATTAGCAAAGCATAAGCTAACTTCTCCAACCTAATGTACCTTAGCTCCGTCCCTTGGAGCACTTTGCTTATGAAGTACATCGGCTGCTGGAGCTTATCTTCCTCCTAAACCTAGTGTACCTTAGCTGCGCTCTTTGGAGCACTGGCTGCTGGAGCTTATCTTTCTCCAGAACCTAGTGTACCTAAGGATGAATGTATTGCGAGTGTTCATGTTTTGAGTAATAAAATATATATCGTTTGCAATATAAACGAGATATGTGCATAATCAATTTGTTTACACTGTAAATGTGATAAATAATGAAACCTAAAAATATAAATTATTTTCAAATTACCTATTTTGATAAATATAAAAATTAAAATATTTATTTAAAAAAATCTATGTGAACTGTCACGGTAAATTTTTAGAAGGTTAGATTTAACAGTGTTTGTATAGTTTTCTAGAGTGTTTGAGAATACTCTAGATGGTTCTGGAATGTTCTAGAATGTCCTAGAAGTTCCTAGAATACCCTAGAAGGTTCTAGAAGACTCTAGAAGATCATAGAATATTCTAGAAGAGTGTGGATTGATATAAAAGTATGAAGAGTTGTATGGAACAATCTAGAAGTATTTAGAAAGTAGTGGTAGGATAGATATTTATAAAAAACGTTCTAGATGATTAATCTAGACCATTGATTAGATTTAATCCTAACCATCCATTGAGGAGGTGGATGGCTATAAATAGGAGGTAAGAGTTAGTGTGAGGGTGTGTGAATCATTTGTAACCACACTTAAGTACTAAAGTGTTCTTTCCACCAAGCTTCCTTTTTCTTGTGTTCTCTTGTGTTCTTAGCTTTCTTGCTAAGTATTGAGGGTTAGGCTGACGTGGTCTTAGCTCAAGAGGTGGAGTAAGTCCGAGTGCCGGCACGGTAGCGTTGGAGTGTGTCCAAGGCCGTGACAACTTGGTATCAGAGCAAGGTTCGAGAGGGAGCACAAGTGGTTTGTGGGAATGGCTTCTAATATCACCATGGAGCATGTTGAGTCTCAAAGGGGAAGGGATGCTATTCCTTCTTAATGGGGAGGCAAGAAGATTCGTTCTTCAAGTGAGCCTAGAGGTAAGGACTCTAACTTCTTAGAAGAAAGAGTTTCTATGTTAGAAAATGTTCTATCCTCTATGGATGAGCGCTTCCAAAGGATAGAATATGACAAGGAGACCCTCGAGGCTCACGTGTTGGGAGAATTAGATGCTTTCAAAGAAAGCATGCTCCAAGTCAAAGAGAAGTTTGAGAATTCCTTGAAGCTATTTGAGGAAGTTCGAGTTTGGTTCGAGGAGGCAAAATCTCGACCAACCATTATAAGGGAGATCACAAAGATTGATCTCCCAAAGCCAAAGGAGTTCAAGGGCGTGAGGGACGCTCGAGAGGTGGAGAACTTCCTATGGCAAATGGAGAGGTACTTTGAAGACCAAGGGGTGGTCGAAGAAGCAATAAAGGTACGCACTGCAGCTCTCTATCTTTTTGATAATGCTACTTTGTGGTGGAGGAGAAAGAACGTAGATATGGAGAAGGGTACTTGCAACATAACCACATGGGAAGATTTCAAAAGGGAGTTAAAAAGACAATTCTTCCCTGAGAATGTGGTTTATGAAGCAAGGAAGAAGTTGAGGGAGTTGAAGCACAAGAGTACGATTAGCGACTACGTAAAGGAGTTCATTACTCTCACGCTTCAAATCCCCAACTTAGCATCAGAGGATGCATTGTTCTTCTTAATTGATGGACTCCAACCTTGGGCAAAGCAAGAACTACAAAGAAGGAATGTTAAGGATGTCGATGAGGCCATCGTGGTGGCCGAATCACTCACTGGGTATCATAGGGGAGACTCTAAACCCAAGTCTTCTTCCAAGCCTAGTTCTACTAAAAGTGGGGGAGATAAGGGGAAGAGTTTCTCAACCAAGAAGGAAGGAAAATACTCTTCAAATAAAGAGTATGAGGAAAAGAAGAAGGTTTTCGTACCTAATGGAGGATGCTTCGTGTGCAAGGGACCACACCAAATGAAGGACTGTCCCAAGTTAGGGACTCTGGCATCTATCGCCGAGGAACGAGAGGCCCAAACTCAAGTAACTGAGTGTGTTGGATCCATCCAACACATAAATACTGTGAAGGGCAAAGAGGCAAGCACTGCAGAAAAGAAAGGCTTGATGTATGTCAAAGCCTTTATCAATGAAAAACCTGTCATGGCTATGATCGACACTGGTGCTACACACAACTTCATCACNNNNGAACCCCTTAAGGGAGTAGCAAAAGGGGTTGAGATGACTCTTGGTTCTTGGAAGGGCCTTGTAGATTTCTCAGTAGCACCCATGGATGATTTTAAAATAGTCATCGGGCTCAATTTGCAAAGGAAGGAAAATATAATACCTATGCCATACTACGACGTAGTATGCGTCATGGAGAAAGGGTCTCCATGTATGGTCCCTACAGTCTCTAAAGTTGGAGGACCACCGATACTCTCTGCTATGCAACTCAAGAAAGGGTTCAAGAAGGGAGAGATTACATATTTGGCTCTATTACAAGAGGAGTCAACATCTGAAAGAGAAGACGTTCCTCCCAAAATCAAGGAAGTCCTTGAAAAAAGTAAGGATGTGATGCCTCCCGAGTTGCCAAAACAACTACCACCTAGGAGGAAGGTGGACCACAAGATTGAATTGGAGTCAGGAGTAAAGCCGCCCGCCTCAACACCTTATAGGATGGCACCGCCAGAACTTGAAGAGTTGAAGAAGCAACTCAAGGATTTGCTAGATGCTGGATTCATCCGTCCATCGAAGGCACCTTATGGCGCACCCGTCTTGTTCTAAAAGAAGCATGATGGTTCATTGAGACTATGCATCGACTATCGAGCACTAAACAAGGTAACCATCAAGAACAAATACCCCATTCCTTTGATAGCCGATTTGTTTGATCAACTTGGTAGAGCCAAGTGGTTCTCAAAGCTAGATTTGAGGTCAGGATATCACCAAGTGAGAATTGCTGATGGTGATGAGCCTAAGACCACGGGTGTCACGAGGTATGGATCGTATGAGTGGTTGGTAATGCCTTTTGGCTTGACCAATGCTCCTGCGACCTTCTGCACCTTGATGAACGAGATCTTTCGACCTTACCTTGATCGGTTTGTAGTGGTCTACTTGGATGGCATTGTTGTCTATAGCAATACTTTGGAGGAACATGTAGAACACTTACGAACCGTGTTCAAGATCTTGCGAGAGAATAACCTATATGTGAAGAAGGAAAAGTGTTCCTTTGCAAGGAACGAAGTCCACTTCTTGGGACACATCATTAAAGGTGGAACTCTCTGCATGGATCAAGGAAAGGTGAAGGCTATCAAAGAGTGGGAGCCGCCAAACAAGGTATATGAATTGAGGTCATTCCTTGGGTTGGCCAATTACTATCGGAGGTTTATCAAGGGATACTCCGCCAAGGCTGCACCATTAACTGATCTTCTCAAGAAGAATCACACTTGGGAATGGTCAAAGGAGTGTCAAAAGGCCTTTGATGAGTTGAAGGCTGCTATCATAGAAGGTCCAGTACTAGCACTACCCGACTACTCAAAGGTGTTTGAAGTCCACACTGATGCTTCTGACTATGCCATTGGAGGGGTTCTAATGCAAGAAGGACATCTGATTGCCTTTGAGAGCCGCAAGTTGAATGATACAGAGAGGCGATACACCGTCCAAGAGAAGGAGATGATCGCGGTAGTGCATTGTTTGAGAACTTGGCGTCACTACTTGCTTGGTTCACACTTTATCGTCAAGACAGACAATATGGCTACAAGCTACTTCCAAACTCAAAAGAAGTTGAGCCCCAAACAAGCTAGGTGGCAGGACTTCTTGGCTGAGTTTGATTTTGAGTTTGAATACAAGTCAGACAAGACTAATGTGGTAGCAGATGCGCTGAGTTGCAAGGCTGAATTGGCGGCCATTTCTATGGTTGAAGGAGATATTGTGCACACCATCAAGGAAGGGTTGCATCACAATCCATTAGCTAAGAAGTTGGTGGAGTTGGCTAGAGAAGGTAAGACCAAAAGATTTTGGCTAGAAAATAACCTTCTCTACACTAAAGGGAGAAGACTATACGTCCCTAAATGGGAAAATCTAAGAAGAAAATTAGTGAGAGAATGCCACGACACCAAGTGGGCTGGTCACCAAGGTCAGCGAAGGACCTTGGCACTCATTGAATCTTCTTATTATTGACCTCAAATGAGAGATGAAGTAGAGAGCTATGTGAAGACTTGTCTTGTGTGCTAACAAGATAAGATTGAAAACAAGACACCAAGTGGGTTGTTGGAACCTCTGCCTCCATCAGAGCGACCGTGGGAAAGTGTCTCTCTAGATTTCATTTCCGCCCTACCGAAGTCTGAGGGGTTTGGATCTATTCTCGTGGTAGTGGATCGATTTTCGAAGTATGCTACCTTTATACCCGCTCTTACTGACTGCACTGCAGAGGAGGCAGCACGACTATTCTTCAAGAATGTGGTGAAATATTGGGGATTCCCTATGAGCATCATTAGTGATCGAGATCCACGCTTCACAGGACGACTATGGACAGAGCTGTTCAAACTCCTTGGGTCGGAGCTTCATTTCTCAACAAGCTTCCATCCTCAAACCGATGGGCAGACTGAGAGAGTGAATGCCTTACTCGAGTGTTACTTGAGGCATTTTGTAAGCGCTAATCAGAAAGATTGGACAAAACTCCTCGACATTGCTCAGTTCTCATATAATTTGCAAAGGAGTGAGTCTACAGGGAAGAGTCCGTTCGAGATTGTGACTGGACAACAACTACTTACACCTCACTCTCTTCCTTCCCCTTACTCAGAGAAAGAGCCCTGGAGCTTATCATATGATTAAGTCTTGGGAAGAACAAGCAGATGTCACTCGTTCTTACCTCGACAAAGCTGCCAAGAGGATGAAGAAATGGGCAGATAAGAAGATGAGGCATGCAAGCTATCAAGTGGGAGATAAGGTAATGATCAAACTTCTTCCACAACAATTCAAAGCCTTTCGCAAGGTTCATAAAGGCTTAATCCGTAAATACGAAGGGCCATTTGAGATCAATGGACGTGTTGGGGAAGTTGCTTACAAAGTACAACTCCCTCCCTCTATGAAGATCCACCCGGTCTTCCATGTGAGTATGCTTAAACCATATCACGAAGACCAAGATGAACCAAGTAGAGGTGATTCGAGTTGTGCTCCACCTGTGATGATTAGATCCTTTGATAAAGAAATCGAAGAGATCTTAGATAATCGCGTCGTGCGACGAAGAGGAGTACCACCAAGTATCCAATACTTGATCAAGTGGAAAGGACTTCCGATAACTGAAGCTAGTTGGGAAGCTCGTGAAGATCTGTGACAATTCCAAGAACACCTAGAGCGCTATCATGAAAAGAACGCGACGAGGATGTCTGCGCATTAGGTGGGGGAGAATGTCACGGTAAATTTTTAGAAGGTTAGATTTAACAGTGTTTGTATAGTTTTCTAGAGTGTTTGAGAATACTCTAGATGGTTCTGGAACGTTCTAGAATGTTCTAGAAGTTCCTGGAATACCCTAGAAGATTCTAGAAGACTCTAGAAGATCATAGAATATTCTAGAAGAGTGTGGATTGATATAAAAGTATGAAGAGTTGTATGGAACAATCTAGAAGTATTTAGAAAGTAGTGGTAGGATAGATATTTATAAAGAAGGTTCTAGATGATTAATCTAGACCATTGATTAGATTTAATACTAACCATCCATTGAGGAGGTGGATAGCTATAAATAGGAGGTAAGAGTTAGTGTGATGGTGTGTGAATCATTTGTAACCACACTTGAGTACTAAAGTGTTCTTTCCACCAAACTTCCTTTTTCTTGTGTTCTCTTGTGTTCTTAGCGTTCTTGCTAAGTATTGAGGGTTAGGCTGACTTGGTCTTAGCTCAAGAATTAGAGTAAGTCCGAGTGCCGGCACGGTAGCATTGGAGTGTGTCCAAGGCCGTGACAGAACGCTAGGCTCATTTTTTTCTATATTCTAAATAAACGTGTGATATGCATTAATATCTTTATAATATTGTGTATTACACTGCTATGCTATGAGTCTGATCCATTTTTTTTAAAAAGAACAAAATGTAGATGACGTTTTGTCACTTAATAACAATTTTTAATTAAATAATAACAAAATGACATTGACGTTATGTGTTAAAAGAATTATATAAAATTTTTATATATAAAACAGCAACAACATTTTGTATATTTTTTATTTTTGTTTAATTGATAAAAAAGAGAACGTCAGTGACGTTTTGTACAAAACGTCGACAAAACGTCGGCATTGACATTTTGTTGAAGACCATAATAACATAAATGAGAAAACGGCGGTCACATTTTTTGGTGGAAAAAGTCTAGGGGGCCAGCAGTTTTATTGAATTTTGGCCAGTATGTAACCAGCAGAGAAAGGTAAGCCATTGGATGAAATCTCACACCAATCTCACACCATCAAATCATCATTGATGGCTAGTTGATGGCTAACAATCATAAAAATTGCTGGCCCCTAACATTACTCTTTTCGGTGGCCATCAAAATTTCCGGTAACGACGTCAAACACAGTTTTTGGACATTTTGGTGAATTACATCAATTTGAGCCCAATATTAAAAATAAAAATCCTGATATTTATTTTTTAAAAAATCCGATGCTAATGTAACGAGCAACGGGAATAGCAGGAAAAAACTAGTACACCTGATTGCTCGAAAGTCAACCTCTTGGCCAGAGTTACAGTTCACACAATTAATTGCAGAGCTGCAATGGCAAAACTGAAGATCGGAGGGACGTGGGCGGGGGTTCTGGAAGACGTGGACTTGGACAGTTGGACCGTACCAAAGCTGCGGGAAGAGGTGGCCAGGCGCTCCAACTGCTCCCCTGACTCCATCAGTCTCATATGCGCCGGCAAAATCCTAAAGGACGATGACGCCACCGGCGGACACGGAGGAAATGGAAACTTGGCTCAGGTGGGCGTTAAGAACAATTCCAAGATCCTCGCCTCTCGTGTCTCACCTCAGGAAGGCAATTTGCTCAGGCAGGAGATCATGGCCGAAGAAGAACGCTCTCGCAGGCTTTCCCGGCTCAGGTACCTCGCAATCGTGTCTTCTTGATTTTCATTGTTTGTTAGGTTTAGAAGCTGTGCAAAATTTTTGATTTTCTTGATTGAAGTCGTTAGACTCCTAGGAACTGCGCACCCTTCTGTATAAGCTAAGAATTTTTCTAATTAGATAGTCTACGAGAATTTTTATAATTCGCGATTATGAGGGATTTTCAACTAGGTTGATGACTAGTGAAGACCAGATTAGGTTTCAACCTGAAGGGGAAATCTCTATCTTGTGGGTGTAAAAGCGTTTGACACCCATTGTTATTGACTTATTGGTACTACTTGAGCCCAGCGGATTGGGTGGCTTTAGGTCGGAGGTTTCTTCGGTGATGTGTACATGGCTTCTGACAAAGGAGGCACATGAAGGGGACAAAGCCAAAATTGACAGGGTTAGGCGAAGGTTGTGCTGAAAATGTTGTTTAAATTAAGGTTAGAGGAAGACTAATAATTTAAATGTTTAGGTCATACCCCGTGGAACAGCCTTCAGTTTTGTCACTCTTAGTAAAGGGTTCGCCAGGATTCATGAATCCTTCAACAAACCCAGAGAAATTTTGCGCACCTATCGCCGGTAGAGAACTACAGAAGTCATATCTGGAGTAAACATCAGTGGAGAGTGGGGGGGCACAATTGCTCTAGCCCAAGAGAACCCCGTTGTTTGGAACCTCCCTGTTTACAAAATCCCTCTTCACTTTCCAGGAAATCTCACTTAGGAAACTCTTGGTCTTTCCGCCTCATAATATGTTATATGTAAATATGTAATTCCAATTAGATATTATATCGTGTAACTTTAACCACATAGTCTGCGGAAGAGAGGTTTTGTTCAAAAATTATATCTATAATGCAAGATTATTAAATGGTTGCAAATTAAGAAATTTGGATTGAGAGGCCTTGATAAACTTTATGAACAACGCTTCATTTCTAATGTTATTACCTCAGTCATTCTTTTGCACCTAGTGCAGAGAAATGTATAAGACAGTCTAATTATGTCTTATATCTGTTTTAATTAAAAACAAGAAAAAAAGAAAAAGTTAAAAAGAAGGAAAAACTTGAACTCTTGTTACTTGAGTTTTTGTACCATGAGAATCTTTGACAGTTGCTGTCTTTGTATTTGATTAATGAGGGTTAAATTTTCAAATAATTTGTATTCAGGGATGTTTCATGGTGCTTGGTTTTGGGAATAATCACGGAACAAAGTTCTAAGTATTAGGAGGAAGGTAACTTACGTTGTCTGTATAAGAAATTAAGAATAGTATTGCGGTTGGGTCGATCCAATTGCTCTATTTCAGGATAAAGATAAGCTTCTAATTGCTGGATATGTTCTAAGACTGGACTTTGACCTTCATCCTAGCTGAGCTCAAAGAAAGGGTTAAAATAATTTATTTAAAAAGAAAAGAAATCATTGATGATATATTAGAGAAGACATTTCTGCTTCACAATAGATCAACCGTTGCAACCTTCTTTCTTTTATAATTTTAATCTTATGCAATGTATTGCTGGGATGTTTTCAATTTGATCCATGAGGCCTAATGATTCACGAACAATGGGAAGCTTATGTTCTCCAGCACCCCTTTCCCAGTCTAGGCATTTTGTTGAGAAAATCCAAAGACTTAATTTGTTTATCATATTGGTTACTTGTTTGCATCAGTATTCTATCTGAAGCTCTTTTGTCTTTGATGCAAACAGGGCAGCTGCAACTGCATTAGCGGAAAGACATGCAGATGGTTCACTACCTGTTGAAGATTTCAACATAGAAGTTGAGGATCAAAGTGGCAAGAAAGTACGTCTAGGTTCTGAGACTGATCAAAGGTATTTACCCTTTTATATTGTCATTCTTTATGGATGGAATTGTTTGAATATTAGGGTTTTAATGCCTATATTTTGTTTCCACTGTTGAAGTGAGTCTCAAACTGTCATTTGGCAGGGCAGTAATGATGGGATTGATGCTTCATGCAAAGGGAAAACGTCTTATTAAACAGGGAAATTACAAAGATGCACTAAAAGTGCTTAGCATGGGAGAGGTCAGTTCCTGATGATATTCCTCTATTTCAGCAAGAGCTGTATATTGTTGCAAATATGGTTTTAAATAGACACAGTTCTGAAGCTGAATAATGCTAGTAGTGTGCTTGATCACCATTGTTTGATTGTTTCATTTTCTGTACCCTTGAGGTGAGTGATCAAATTTATATTTCCACATTTGGGAATATGAATGTATTCAGTTATCAGTTATTAATTTGAGCCAAGTGATGCTATATTTTGATTTTATATTGTTATAGTCATTTTACTTCATGACACCCTTTGGGTGCGACCCTTCTCCCGACCCTGTGTTAATGCGGGACGCTTGTGCACCAGGCTGCCTTTTTTTTAATAGTCATTTTACTTCGTTGTTTAGTTGTGATTCCTTTTTGTTTTTGGTTTTTCCCAAACTAATTGACATTGGAGTAGCCTTTTCCCACTTAAAGAGTTTGTTGAAAACATTTATTTTACAATGAGGCTTTCAATCAAGTAGGATAACATCGAATAGGTAGAGCTGCTTTTGATTTGGAGCAAAGCAATTTTAACTCACCTAAAACATTCCCCATCTAACTTCCATTTCATATGGAGTGCGTGCTCTGTTCTTTTCTTTTAATATATTTTCCCCTATGTGCTTTAATACCTAATTTGAAATTATTTCTGTTTTTGTCCACTCAGCTTATTGACAATGTTCCAATTCTGCAAATAGACATGGTGTGGTGCTACTTTATGATACGAGACATCAGATGGCTCTCAGATGCAGGAAAGCGTCTTGAAATGGCTAGGGTGGGAATTGAACGTGCTCATGGGAAGGATTCTTTCCGCCTCAGACTATTACAAGGAGGGCGCTATCCAGAATTAGCATTGTGAGTTGTCTGTGTATATTGTTCAACTAATATTTAGTAGAATTTCCCAAATAATTTCTAATCCTCAACTTCAAGTAGATTATTTTGGTGCCTAATTTTGTAAACTTGTAAGGAGATTTACTTATTTAACTCTACGTAGACATTTGAGACTGGACCTGCTTGAAGGGGTGGTCACATATCATAGTGGCCAGTTGGACAAATCAAGAAAAGCATTAGATTCTGCAAAAGCAAAATTTAACCAGGTTTGTCCAACTGCTATAGCATTTTGACATAAATTATGATATGGAAAAAAATTCAACATTTTTACTCATATTTACTTATTTTCTTTCGTATTCTTGATTGATCACCATGCTGGTTGGTTGCTAATGCATGTGGCATGAAATAATAAAGATCAGCTGAGCTCAAGCTTCTGTAGGATAAAGAATTCTGCTTCTAAATTTAAACTTTCTGGGTACCAGATAATATTGATCATAATTCTCTTTTATACTTTTGAAAATGATTAAATATAGCCCTTTCTATTTTCTTGTCCATACCTTCTTGCCACTCTTTTTTCCCTTTTAAATTAGCGGAAAATGAACAAATAGTCTAGCTAAATAGATTGCTAGTTTTTTTCCTTTATTCTCCCCTTGTAAACAATGTTCTGTTTTATTCCAGCTGCAAGTCCCAGATGAAGCCTTATCATTTCTTATGAGCATGGGCTATAAAGAACGTGATGCAAAGAGAGCATTGCGAATGAACAATCAAGATGTGGGAAGTGCCATTGATTTCCTTGCTGAGGAGACAACGAAGAAATTGCAGAAACAGGAGGAAGATATCCGGAGAAGAACTGAAATTAGGTAGGTGTCACTTAATGTTTATTGATTGCTATATTAGTGGTATTTATATGTTTGTTAATATTTTTCTCTGCCAGGGAGCAAAAGCGGTATGGGATGACACCGTTGAAGAAAGCTGTTGATCTAGAGAGATTGAAGGAATTGGCCTCTATTGGGTGAGCTTTATTTATTGATTTTGGTTTTCTATTGTTGGCAGTGTTATTTGGTAAACTGTGACTGGTAAGTTACATCTCTGTAATTTACGCTAAAAAAGTTGGCAGGTAATGCAAGAATGTATCCGCAGATGCTATGTACCCTTTGATAATTTTGTTCTGAACAAGTATTTTAAGGTTTGGATATGACTGAATATCGACAGGGCGTAAAATCAACTAGATTCACTCTGTACCAGTGATAAGTGGGGAGTGATGTGCTTACCAATGGTTAGGGGATTGCATAAAATACAACGTAAAAGGATTAGGTGCCTCCTCTAGTTGCTTAATTTAAAGTCATTGTGGTTGTATAGGGAGCATATCCCAATGATTTAGCAATGATTATAGGAGGAAAATGTATAGAGAAAAATGAAATAAAAGAAAGGGGGACTGCAGCAGTGAATAACATGAATTGAATCTTAGTGGGACAGATCTGGCTTACCCTTATAGGAGGACTGTTAAGGGCTTGGATATTATGGGGTGCTCAAAGTCCCACATCGGGTAGTATGGGATGCTTGATGTTTTATATAAGGAAAGTGGTTCTTCCCCCTTATCAGCTAGCTTTTAAGCTGTGGTTTCCCACTTTCCTTAGATACTTAACAATGACATCATAGCATGGTTGTTGGTGCCATGAATACAGATAACCGGTAGCAAAGTGGCTACCGTTGAGTCAGTGTCGATACTGATAACCGGACGTTGGCTTTCAGGGGCAGTGTATTGTCAGGGACTTGGGTAGTATGGGGTGCTCAAAGTCCCACATCAGGTAGTATGGGATGCTGGATGTTGTCTATAAGGAGAGTAGTTCCTCCCCTTTATTAGCTAGCTTTTAAGTTGTGGTTTCCCACTTTCTTTAGATACTTAACAAGGACACTTAGTCATAATTCAGTTATTTCAGTTATAGGAAAGGATTGGGATCTGGGCAGCAGAGAGCATGCACTGTGCTCTAGCTTGTTACCTAATTCAAGCTATATCTCTGTCATTTTTCTCTTTTTTTCCCTGAATTGGTGAGCTTTTAATCATGTTTTTCAGAGTATTAATTCAAGGAAATTCCTTTAGTTCTGTTGGCTGTTGTGTTGTTTCTGTTTACTTTAATAAGAGTTCATTTCTGATCTTCATGGAGAAATATAAAGATTTTATCCAAGTGTTCCGTGATTGGAGACGATGTCTGTCTTCCAATATAGATTCTATTTGCGGTATATAAAGCTTATGGAAGAGGTTGCCATTGATAAGCTATTAATGTCATGTTGGCTTGAGGATCTGAGTTATGAGATCCTAGCCCACAATAGTTACACACAATTTATTCATGGGGCGGCATCTGTTGTTATCAACTATCTAAATAATCTTAGACTACTACTATAAAAATGCTTGGTTAAGAAAACTCTTATAATGTACTAGTTAAATTTAAGTTGTTGCTTCTAAATCTGACAGGTTTGACAAGGAGCTCGCTGCTGAAGCCCTTCGAAGAAATGAAAATGACACTCAGAAGGCATTGGATGATTTGACAAATCCAGAAACTAATTCCGCTTTGCAGGTTATTATTAGTATTATTTTTTGACCATTTTCTGCATAACCTGAAGCCAATATTTCTGCTGACTCTCCCCAACATGAAGGTTCATATTGAGTCGAGGAAAAGGAAGAGACAGAAACAAGCAACGGAAACTCAAATTGAAAAAGTTGTACACATGGGTTTTGAAAGATCAAGAGGTACAGAAGTTAAGTTTAGATATAACAAACAACGATATGCTCAGGTTAAACCTGGTTATGCTGGATTCTGATACTGTTTCGTGTTTGCAGTGGTTGCTGCCTTCGAGGTCGGTGGCACTTTAGAAGAAGTAATCCAAAGACTGACGGCACTGCCTGAGGCTGACCATACGGCTGAAGCAATTCAAACTGCTGCTCCTGATGGCAGTGCAAGTTCATCTGCGCCTTTACCACATAACGTTTCTGAAATGCTAGAGCAAATTAATGATGTGGAAGATCCGTCGGATCTCAGCAAAGCAGAAGAGCGAGATGTGGAGATGGAAGACGAGCTATCTGAAGTTATAGTGAAGACTGATGCACTGGCTGACTATGACATTGAAGTGAACATAGAAGGGGAAGCCATAACCGAGTACTTGGCTCTGATAGAGGCTGCAGGCAGCTCTGGAAAAATGGCTCTTTCCCGGTAAAATAAGTGAAAATGAAAGATAATAAATACTCAAATTCATCCACAAGGAATTTCAAATCAGAGATTCTGCTCCTTAACAATTTATCTTTTTCTTTAGAAAGAAGTCCTCGACAATTACTCCCATCAGACAAATTAGTATTTCCGCCGTTCTGAATGGACTAATTTGTCTTATAATAATTTTTTAAAGATCTAATTGTCTTATAAGAAAATTTTCAGTAACTTATTTATCAAGAACATATATTAAAAAATCAATTGAAAGCGACCAAGTGATCAATTTGTCTATCGAAAGTAATTCTTGAGGACTTCTAATGAATAAAACTTGTTGGGGACTAAAATATTCAATTTGAAATTTGTTGGAGGGATTAATTTGAGTGTTTACTCAAAATAATAGTTTATGTAAATAGCAGGATGATGTAGTTTAGTATTGAATATTTGTCATGGGCGTTATTGTGTGCATGTGTGCAAAGTAGGATGAATACATATCTGCTCATTCACCGAATACTTCCTATAGTACTAATTTGGAAATTCCATATATCATTATTTTCTTAATTTTCTTTTGTATTTACCATTCCATAGAGATATGTCTTAAAACTTGTTCGCTATTTCACCAATTACCAATAATATGTTTATTCTGCTGAACATTTAGGCGATGACTAGTTAATCAGGTATAACGAGTTGCCGATAATATGTTTGAGGAGTAAATGGTTAAATTAGTTACTAAAAGATTATTTATTTTTTAAACTAATTTTTGAAAGATTTTTTTAGCCAAATTTATTTTTTACAGATTTTAAATTAGTTATGTTTGTCGTTTTGTCATTTTATTTGTTAATAGTGTCAAAATTTGTTAATTTAATATGTTAAGTGACACTCTAATATATACTTAAAAGTCTTAATTGACTATTAACATAATTAGTTTATGAAATTAGATCAAATTAATTTCAAATTAAGAGATTCTAATGCCTCAAGTTTTCTGTTTAATTAGGTTTTGATTTGATCTAATTTCATAAACTAATTATGTTAATAGTCAATTAAGACTCTTAAATGTATGTTGAGGTGTCACTTAATCTGATACATTAGCAAATTTTAACACCATCAACAAAAATAAGTGACGAAAGGACTAATATGACTAATTTAAAATATTTAAGGGACGAATTTGATTAAAAAATTTTTTATGAAACTAATTTAGAAAATGAATAATCTTTCATAAACTAATTTGACTATTTACCTATGCTTGAGACTTCGTGGCACCCGTCCTTGTTGACATCTCTTAGGTAGCGTTTGGTGGAGAAACAGAGACAGAAACACTGAGACTGAGAGACTGAGACTAAGAGACAGGGATTGAAACAAATCTCAGTATTCTGTTTGGTGCAAAATGGGAGACAGGAATTGAAACAAGAATAAAGCTCTAATTTAATTTGCACAAAGGATAAAATTGGAATTAATTAATTGAAATGAAAGTATTTTAGGTATAAAATGTTATTAAAGTTTCAGTCTCCATCTCTAAAAATTTCAGTCTCCTGTGTCCCTACTTTTTGGAGGTACTGAAATACTGAAATTTTAGAGACAGAGACAGAAATTTTAGTACCAGTCTCTGAACTAACAAATACGATACTAAGTCTCAGTCTCTCAGTCTCTGTCTCAGTACCTGAAAACAAACGCTAAGAACATTCAGACCATTACTACAAAATAATGGTTCTAAGGTCAGTGATCTCGGAAGTTAAATTCGATCTGAAAGAAGACGAATATCTGGAGATCCAAGAGCAAATTCGAAACAGGAGTTGGGAAATCCTAGCTAATCCTAAGACAAAGGTGGGAAGAAATATGGTTCAGGAATTCTACTCTAATCTGTGGCAAACAGACAGGCAGAGAATAGCTGGAACCGCCTTCTATGACTATCAAACTCTGGTCAGAGGGAAGATTGTTCACCTCCACCCTGACAAAATAAGAGAGATCTTCAAGCTGCCTCAACTGCAAGATGACTCAGACTCCTTTAATAGGAGAATGATGAGAACAAAAAAGAGCTTGGACGAAATTCTAGAGGACATATGCCTCCCTGGAACCAAGTGGACAACCAACACAAAGGGTGTCCCAAACTAACTCAAGAGAGGAGATCTCAAACCAGTCGCTAGAGGCTGGCTGGACTTCATTGGGTGTTCTATACTGCCCACTAGCAACCGCTCTGAAGTCACCATCAAAAGAGCAGTAATGATCCATTGCATTATGTTGGAAAAAGAAGTGGAAGTTCATCAGCTGATTTCTTGTGAACTTTACACAATTGCAAACAAGAACTCCAAAGATGCCAAATTGGCTTATCCAAGCTTAATCTCTATGCTATGTAAAGATGTTGGGAGTAAAGACGGGAGTAAATGAGTATATCTCGGTTGAGCAACCAATCACAAAAAAATCAATGGAAGGACAACAAGTGCAGGATGACCCCATCAAGAGGAAAGCACAGGAGTTCCTCCCGGAATTCCCACAAATTGAATACTAGGACCATTTTGAAGCATCTGTTACCAAGTTACAAGAAGCTATGGACCAACTAAAGGAAGAACAGAAAAATCAAAATAGCATGCTTTGCAAACTACTTGGGAAACAATAAGAGCAAGGGCGTGAACTGAAGAAACTGAAGCGTCAGAAGCTATCTCTTGAAGGGCCAAGAACCCACAGACTAAAGGAGCATCCACCTCCCAAAATAAAGGTTGTTGAGTCCTAATCTTAGCCTTAACTCTGTGATAATTGTTCTTATTAGGAATTTACCTTAGAAGTTATATATGAGTATTAGTAATTAGTATCTTTATTTTGATTTTATCTCCAATTAAGCTATAATTTATTTTTCTCATCATCATCAAACATGAATAAAATAGTAGATTTTTAGAATAAGGAGGCAATATTTTTTCGAGTTTTTAATAAGAAAAATTCAAATTATTTATATGTGGTGGCAATACTTTTTGTCTTCTGAATGAATGCCTAAACAGTGCATAATTTTGATGGTGGAGTTTATGAATGTTAAATCTGTTGGCTCTTGAAGGAATGATGAATGAGAAAAATGTTATTGATGATATGAAAAATCATGAAATTGATTCTTGAAGCAAGAAAAAGCAGTGAAAAAAAAGGAGAAGCATTAAAAGCCAATAGCCCTTTAAACCAAAAGGCAAGGGGAAAAAGGATCCAAGGCTTTGAGCATCAATGGAAAGGATGGCCTAAAAGAAATAAAATCCTGGCTTAAGCGGCTAAATCAAGCTGTCCCTAATCATGTGCTTGTGTCATGAAGGTCCATGTAAAAAGCTTGAGACTGAGTGGTTAAAGTTGTGATCCAAAGCAAAAGAGTGTGCCTAAGAACTCTGGACACCTCTAACTGGGGACTTTAGTAGAGCTGAGTCACAATCTGAAAAGGTTCACCCAGTTAGGTGTCTGTGGCATTTATGTATCTGGTGGTAATATTGGAAAACAAAATGCTTAGGGTCACAGCCAAGACTCATAAGTAACTGTGTTCAAGAATCAACATACTGAAATAGGAGAACCAATAACATTATCGGAATTCTGAGTTGCTATGGATGCCAATCATTCTGAATTTCAAAGGATAAAGTAAGATGCCAAAACTGTTCGGAAGCAAAAAGCTACTAGTCCCGCTCATCTAATTAGAATCTGAGCTTCACTTAAAACTCTGAGATATTAATGCTTCTTTATTTCTCTTTATCCTATTTTATTTATGTAGTTGCTTGGGGACAAGCAATAGTTTAAGTTTGGTGTTGTGATGAGCGGATATTTTATACGCTTTTTGGGGGTAATTTCATGTAGTTTTTAGTATGTTTTAGTTAGTTTTTAGTATATTTTAATTAGTTTTTAGGAAAAATTCATATTTCTGGACTTTACTATGAGTTCGTGTATTTTTCTGTGATTTCAGGTATTTTCTGGCTAAAATTGAGGGATCTGAGCAAAAATCTGATTTAGGCTGAAAAAGGACTGCGGATGTTGTTGGATTCTGATCTCCCAGCACTCGAAATAGATTTTCTAGAGCTACATGAGTCCAATTGGTGCGCTCTCAATTGCGTTAGAAAGTAGATATCCAGGGCTTTCCAGCAATATATAATAGTCTATACTTTGCTCAAAGATAAACGACGTAAACTGGCGTTTAACTCCAGTTCCATGTTCCATTCTGGCGTTAAACGCTAGAAACAGGCTACAAGTTGGAGTTAAACGGCCAAAACAGGTTAGAACCTGGCGTTTAACTCCAGAAACAGCCCAAATACGTGAAAAGCTCAAGTATCAGCCCCAACACACACCAAGTGGGCCTTAGAAGTGGATTTCTGCACTATCTATCTCAGTTTACTCATTTTCTATAAACCTATGTTACTAGTTTAGTATTTAAACAACTTTTAGAGATTTATTTTGTACCTCATGACATTTTTAGATCTGAACTTTGTACTATTTGACGGCATGAGTCTCTAAACTCTATTGTTGGGGGTGAGGAGCTCTGCTGTGTCTCGATGGATTAATGCAATTATTTCTGTTTTCCATTCAAACACGCTTGTTTCTATCTAAGATATTCATTCGCACTTCAATATGATGAATGTGATGATCCGTGACACTCATCACCATTCTCAATCTATGAACGCGTGCCTGACAATCACCTCCATTCTACCTTAGATGGAATGAGTATCTCTTGGATTCCTTAATCAGAATCTTCGTGGTATAAGCTAGAATCCATTGGCAGCATTCTTGAGAATCCGGAAAGTCTAAACCTTGTCTGTGGTATTCCGAGTAGGATTCAGGGATTGAATGACTGTGACGAGCTTCAAACTCACAAAGGTTGGGCATAGTGACAGACGCAAAAGGATCAATGGATCCTATTCCAGCATGAGTGAGAACTGACAGATGATTAGCCATGCGTTGACAGCGCACTTGGACCATTTTCACTGAGAGAACGGATGGTAGCCATTGACAACGGTGATCCACCAACACACAGCTTGCCATAGGAAGAACCTTGCGTGCGTAAAGAAGAAGACAGGGGAAAAGCAAAGATTCAGAAGACAAAGTATCTCCAAAACTCCAACATATTCTCCATTACTGCATAACAAGTATTATTTAATCCATGCTTTTTATTTACTACCAATCAAAACTGAGAATTATTATTATCCTGACTAAGAGTTACAAGATAACCACAGCTTGCTTCAAGCCAACAATCTCCATGGGATTCGACCCTTACTCACGTAAGGTATTACTTGGACGACCCAATGCACTTGCTGGTTAGTGGTACGAGTTGTGAAATGTGTGATTTACAATTTTGTGCACCAATAATCCTTAGTAATAGATTTTATGGGACCTTTTTCACCTTCATTTTCGAACACCTACATCCTTGTGGCAGTGGACTATGTGTCTAAGTGGGTTGAGGCAGTCGCTTCACCCACTAATGATGTAATAGTAGTGATGAAGTTTCTCCAGAAACATATCTTCAGTAGGTTCGGTGTCCCACGGAAATTAATCAGTGACGGAGGCACTCCCTTCTGTAACAGACAGCTTGACTTCCTTCTGCACCGTTATGGCATTCGGCATAGAGTGGCCATCCCATAGCATCTGCAGACAAATGGGCAAGCTGAGGTCTCCAACAGAGAACTAAAGAGAATCTTGGAAAGAACCGTGAGCACCTCCAAAAGGGATTGGGCGAGGAAGCTTGATGATGCTCTCTGGACATACAGGACAACTTTCAAGACCCCTATAGGAACATCACCATATCAACTTGTGTATAGAAAGGCATCTCATTTGCCAGTGAAACTGGAACACAAGGCCTACTGGGCAATTAGATTCCTCAATTTTGATGCTAAGGCAGCAGGAGAAAAGAGGTTGCTCTAGCTTGAGTTGGATGAGTTTTGACTTGCTGCATTTGAGAATGTAAAAATCTATAAAGGAAAAAACCAAAAGGTGGCATGACAGGAAGATATCTTCTAGGTCTTTAAACCAGGTTAGAAGGTCCTGTTCTTCAACTCTAGACTCAAACTATTCCCCAGAAAGCTCAAGTCACGTTGGATAGGACCCTTCGTGGTCACTAATGTGTCACCCTATGGACACATAGAACTCCAAGGTAGAGACTTTGACAAAAGGTTTACTATTAATGGATAGAGAGTCAAACATTACCTTGGGAACAATGTTGAGCAAGAAAGCTCTACACTGCTACTAAATTGAGTACAGTGAAGTCCAGCTAATGACAATAAAGAAGCGCTTGTTGGGAGGTAACCCAATGATTAATAGTATATTACTTTTTTTGTTGCTTAATTTATTCTTATTTGATTTATTTTTCTTGCATTTCAATTAATTTACATAGTTACTTTGCTTTCTAACATTTGTGATCATGTATACCTCTTAAAACAGAGATTTTAGAACTGAAAACAGATCACCCTGGGGTAAGTTCCTTGCTGGCATTAGACACCAGACAAGGGGAAAGATGGGCGTTCAACGCCCAAGAGGGAGGAGCATTGCTGGCATTGAACACCAGGGAAGAACCCCTTTGGGGCATTCAACGCCTTCCTAGGAGCAAGAATCTGGCGTTGAACACTAGCCAGAGAGCAATGGCTAGACATTCAACACCCAAAGGAGGATGGAGAGCTGGTGTTGATCGCCAGCCAGGGTGCATAGGTTGTGCGTTCAACGCCCTAAAAGGCATGGAAAGCTGGCGTTGAACGCCAGCCAGGGAGCATTGGCTGGGCATTCAACACCCATGAGGAGCACAATCTTGGCGTTGAACGCCAGAATAGAGGTACTCTGGGCGTTCAACACCCCAATCAGGATAGGGAGGTTTGACTTTTTCAAATCATATCTTTTTTAAATCTTATCTTTTCAAATTATCTTTTCCAAAGCCAACTGCTTTTGATTCAATTCTTTTTGAACATCATCTTTTAAATTCAAATTCTTTTCAAATTTTTCTCAAATCTTTTTAAATTCTTTTTCTAATCTTTTGTTAAACTTTTAAAATCTTTTTCATATCTTTAATGCTTTAACAATTTTAAATCTTACATTTCTTATCTTTTTAAAATATTTTGAATCATATCTTTACTATCTTTATTTAATCATTTTTCGAAAACCACCCCCACCCTCCCTATATCTATGCTCTATGGCATTCGTACCATACTAACTCCCTCATTCACCCTCCATCCGAATTCTTATCCTCTTCTTCGTCTTCGTCTTCCTATCCTTTTTCTTTTTGCTCTGGGACGAGCAAAACTTTTAAGTTTGGTGTGGAAAGAGCCTTGCTCTCTCATTTATTTGAACTCCATGGCTCCAAGAGTGGAAAATCCACTTTAAGAAGCAACAAAGAAGATGACCTACCCACACCAATAGCTGTCTTCAAACCATACATTCCGGACCATGGTCCGGGGAAAGGCTCTCTATTTTCATCTTGACAAAGTGAGAGAGATCTTTAAATTACCCCCACAAAGAGATGATCCAGAATCCTTTAATAGGAGGGTACAAGCCAATCCAAAGCTAGATCAGGTCCTAGAGGACATATGTCTACCTGGATCAATGACACAAAAGGCAAACCAATGCAACTAAAAATAGTGGACCTCAAACCAGTTGCTAGGGGTTGGCTGGACTTCATTGGGCGCTCCATCCTCCCAATAGCAATCGGTCTGAAGTTACTATTAAAAGAGATGTGATGATTCACTGCATCATGATGGAAAATGAGGTGGAAGTCCACCAATTGATTCCCATTGAACTGTACAAATTGGCCTTTCCAAACCTTATCTCTCGCTTGTGTAATGAGGCTAGAGTCCTGATTAACAGAGATTCATGTATCCCAACAGACAACCCAATTACCAAATAGTGATGGAAAGCGCCAAAATACCAGAAGATCATCCCAAAAGAAAAATACTTGAACCTCAACAAGAATAGAACAACCCTCCAATAGAATATTGGACTCAGCTGGAAGCATCTATTGCACAATTGCAATCCACTATGGATCAATCGAGAGAGGAGCAAAATAACCAATCTTGCATGCTTTGCAAACTGATTAAGGAACAAGAGAAGCAGGGGTGTGAACTGGAAGAGCTGAAGGGTCAGAAATTATCCCCTAAAGAGAATAATGACCACCATGACTAAGGTGGTTGAGTTTCATCCTATCTAAATCTTACTCTAGTATTTGAATTTTCTGTCTTTTAATTTGAAGATTGCATCATCACTATTAGGATTTTAATTTTTTGTTATTTCCATTCTGTCAATTAGATGTAAAATATTTTTCTTATCATTCCATTGAACTTGAATAAAATTTTGAATTTTTTTATTTGAAAAAAAGAAGTAAGATGCATGAACTCAACTTATATAATAGTTCAATTATTTGATGTGGTGGCATTACTTTTACTTTCTGAATGCATGAATTAACAATGTATATTTGATATTGGAGTTAAGTGTGTTAGTTCTTGAAAGAATGGTGGAAAAGGTGAAGTATTATTGGTAATCTGAGAAATCCAAAAAAAATTAATTCTTGAAGCAAGAAAAAGCAGCAATAATAAAAAGAAAGAAAAAGAGAAGGAGAAAAAGTTGAAAAAAAAAGAAAACGAAAAAGCCAATAGCTCTTTAAATCAAAAGGCAAGAGCAAGGATCCAAAGCTTTGAGCATCAATGGTTAGGAGGGTCAAAAGAAACAAAATCTTGCCTAAAAAGTTCAAATGAACTCCTTCCCATAACTAAATGCTTGTGGCGTGAAAGTGCCAAGTGAAAAGCTTGAGACTGAGCAGTTAAAGTCGTGATCCCAAAAGCAAAAGAGTGTGCCTAAGAACTCTGGATACCATTGCCTGGGGATTCTAGCAAAGCTGAATCACAATCCAATTGGGTTCACCCAGTTAAGTGCATGTGGCGTTTATGTATCCGGTGGTAATAGTAAAACAAAATGCTTAGGGTCACAGCCAGGCTAAAAAAGAAGCTGTGTTCAAGAATAAAAAAGAACTAAACTAAGAGAGCTAATAATATCATTCAGATTCTGAATTCATAAAGACACCAACACTTCTGAGCTTCAAAGGATAATGAGATGCCAAAACTGTTCAGAAGTAAATGGTTACAAGCCCTGCTCATCAATTGGAACTGAGCTTCATTGAAAACTCTGAGATTTATTATATCCTTCTCTTATTTCTAATCCTACTTGTTTTTGGTTGCTTGGGGACAAGCAACAGTTTAAGTTTGGTGTTCTGATGAGCGGATATTTTATACGCTTTTTGACATCATTTTCATATAGTTTTAGTTATGTTTTGTTTAAGTTTTATTATATTTTTCGTAGGTTTTAGTGCAAAATTCACATTTTTGGATTCTACTTTGAGTTTTTGTGTGTTATAATGATTTCAGGTGAATTCTGGCTGAAATTGAGGAGCTTTGGCAAAGTCTAATTTAGAGGCAAGGAAAGCATAGCAGATGCTGTCAGATTCTGATCTCCACGCATTCAAATGAGCATTTCTGGAGCTACAGAGGTTCAAATGATGCGTTCTCAACAACGTTGGAAAGCTAACTTCTAGATCTTTTCCTTGCTAGCGTTCAACGCCCCAAGGAGACAAGCCATGATTGAACGCCCATGAACCACCCCCTTTGGGGCATTCAACGCCCACCAATAAGCAAGACAGTGCCAACTACCCCCTAATGGGCGGTTACCGCCCAAGATGGATGCCAAGCTCAGCCCAAGTACTCAACCAAAGTGGGTCCAAGGATGGATTTTCGCACCTCTAGTCTAGTCTGTCATACTTTTTGAACTTCTTAGTTATTAGGTTAATATATATATAACAAAGATCACCACTATTAAGGGATCTTTATGCATTTGTACATTTAACCATTGCTTTTTGTACATCATGAGCTACTAAACCTCCTAAGTTAAGGTTAGGAGATCTGCTGATTCTCAAGGATTAATAATATTATTGTTCTATTTCAATACACATTTGATTCCATTCTCTTGTGCATTTTCATTCTTTATCTCATGAATTGAGGATGACCCGTGACAATCATTCTTGTTCTACATGGGTTCCGTGTGAGTCCTGACCGTGATAGCATTGAACCACAGCTAGAGAATGCACTGCGGATTCCAAGAGCGTGCTTGGTCGACTTTGGATGTGTGACATAAAATCCCATTGATTGTTGGTTACTAAGGTCTCTGTGGCGTTAAGGCTAGACTCTGAGAAGTAGTGTTTCCTGATCCGGAAGATCTGACCTTGTCTGTGGCATTTTGAGTAGGATCGCGAAGGGAAGTCGATTGCTTAGGTCTTCACCTTCGGCTATAGTGGGAAGCCATGAGTTAACTTGATGAGGATGCTACATTAGTTGATCGGATATGGTGGACTGCTATGGTTTAGAAGAGACTAACTTAGTCAATTATGGCTTCCATTGAATGAATCATTCGTTATTGAAGTAGACAGTAAGAAAAGTTAATCTGAAAAGAATACGCATCTCTGAAGACTTAACTGAATATCTATCATTACTTTTACACTAATCTGATATTTCATTCTTTACTATTTCGTTTATGCTTTTAAACACACAACCAACTTTTCTAATTGCCTGACTAAGATTTACAAGATAGCCATTATGATAAGAAAATGATTGGGAGTTAGGGGTTTTATCACAATAGATAAGGATTATTCAGTAAAGGGCATACCCAAAGACACAGCGGAAACATAAAAGATAGATAAAGGGGGACAAGAAAAGAATGGCAACAAGAAAAGAAATTTATTGGCATAAAGAAACACACCTCAAAAGACACAGCGGAAACGTAAAAGATAGATAAAGGTTTTCCTACTAAAACTCTAAGATACCTGTTCTTAGCAACCTAGGTCACCGAAAAGGATTCCCTACTAGACCTTCAAAGAGCTTGTCATTGACAACCTAGATCAGAGGGATGAAAACTGAAAGAAACCACTACACAGTTCACCTTAGTGTTGGATCCTCCAATCTTCCTCATGCAACAAGCGAAGTAAATCAGTCACCTCACTTCTCATACAATAAAACGTGCTTAAAGCAACTGAAATTTATTGTTCAAAAAAATTGTGTAAATGGTCTCACCAAAGATGTTTAAATAGGCCCCTAACAAACTGACAAAAAGATAAGATAAGATTTTTAAAATTTAAATCAGATTTGATTTAAATTTAAAATTCCAAAAAATACTACTAAGCATAGCAGATTTAAAATAAGTCTTCTAACAAACTTTTGACCACATAAAAAACTAAAACAAAAGTCTAGAATTTCAAAATTTAAAGATAAATTATGCCTCCCACTGAATTCGGAAAGCATTATTAGGCTTCTTGCTGTCCTGACTTAGCCCAATGGGCCTTGCCCAATCTTCCTTGGTTAGAACTTGATGTAACTCCATATGCATAAGCGCTGCCAGGTTCCCAAAGCTCTCCTTGAGCTTCTTTGCACGTGCTCTAGTGATAGGGCCCTCTAGAAGTGTGAAATTCCCATTCTGCCCTTTTGTCTTAGAATGCCCCAATTGTCTTTCTGAGCATGTATCATTCCCTCATTCCTCAAAAAGATTCATCCTCGAATTTGTGTCCATATCAAAAGGAGAGAGATCGGAAACATTGAAAGTTGCAAAAAGGTTTTACTCACCTAGTCAGTCAATCTTGTAGGCATTGTCATTGATCTTCTCAATCACTTAGAATGGGCCATCCCCTCTAGCATCAAGTTTAGACTTCCTCTGAGTAGGAAATCTCTCCTTCCTCAAATGTACCCAACCCCAATCTCCTGGTTCGAAGACTATATGCTTTCGGCTCTTGCTAATCCTTTCAGTCGTGGCTTTGTTCTTCCTCTCAATTAGGTCACGAGCCTTTGCATGTATTACTTTAACTTTCTCAGCCTTGCTTGCTCCATCTAAGCTAATAAGAACACTCAAAGGTAAAGGCATTAAATCTAAGACAGCTAGAGGATTAAAACCATAGACAAGTTCAAAGGGCGAAAAACCCGTGGAAGAATGGATTGTCCTGTTATAAGCAAACTCAATAAAAGGTAAACAATCTTCCCAGGTTTTTAAATTCTTACCAACAACAGCACGCAACACAGTTCCTAATGTCCTATTTACCACTTCATTTTGACCATCAGTTTGAGGGTGACAAGTAGTTGAGTATAATAATTTTATTCCCAACTTACTCCACAAAACTTTCTAAAAGTGACTTAAGAATTTGACATTATGATCAGAAACAATAGTTTGGGGAACACCATGTAAGCATATAACTTCTCTAAAGAATAGGTCAGCAATATTTGTGGCATCATCAATTTTATGGCGAGTAATGAATTGAGCCATTTTAGTAAGTCTATCTACCACAACAAAAATGCTATCTCGACCTCTCCTAGTTCTAGGCAAACCAAGAACAAAATCCATAGAAATATCAACCCATGGATGCACAGGAACAGGTAAAGGAGTATACAAACCATGTGGTAAAGACTTAGATTTAGCCTATTTACATGCAATGCATTTAGCACAAATTTTTTCAACATCTTTACGCATGTGGGGCTAGTAAAAATTCTTAGATAAAACATCCAAAGTCTTATGCACACCAAAATGACCCATCAAACCCCCACTATGTGATTCTAGAACATGTAACTCCCTAATAGAACAAATAGGTACACAAATCCTATTACCCCAAAAAAGAAAGCCATCATGCTTATAGAATTTGTTATATGCACCATGTTCACATGCAGCATAGATAGAGGCAAAAGCAGAATCAGTTGCATATAATTCCTTTATACACTCAAAACCTAACAGCTTAGAAGTAAGGGTTGTGATTAAGGAATACCTTCTAGATAATGCATCAGCAACCACATTCTCTTTACCTTGCTTATAGGCGATTACGTATGGAAAGGATTCAAGGAATTCCATCCATTTTGCATGTCTCTTGTTCAGCTTCCCTTGGTCCTTCAAGTTTTTGAGGGATTTATGGTCAGTATGTACCACAAAGGTAGCAAATAATGCTGCCACACTTCCAAAGCTCTAACCAAGGCATAAAGCTCCTTATCATAAGTTGACTAGTTGAGCCAGGCTCCATTCAACTTCTCACTGAAATAGGCAATTGCTCACTTTTCTTGCATCAAAACAGCACCTATACCGATTCCGGAAGCATCACATTCGATTTCAAAAGTTTTAGAAAAATCCGATAAAATAAGAATGGGGGCAGAACACAATAATTCTTTCAAGGTGTTAAAGGAAAGTTCTTGTTTCTGATCCCATTTAAAGTTGACATGTTTCATGATGATTTCAGTTAAAGGTGCAGCAATAGTAGAAAAATCTTTAACAAACCTCCGATAGAAACCCGCAAGACCATGAAAACTTCTAACATCAGAGACACTCTGAGGTGTGGGCCATTCTCTAATAGCCTTCACCTTCTCGTCATCTACCTCAATCCCTGCAGAACTTATCACAAAACCTAGGAATACGACTTTACTCAGACAGAACGAGCACTTTTGGATATTAGCATACAATTTTTCCTTTCTAAGTACCTATTAAACAGATTGAACATGCAAAATATGATCATCATGACATTTACTATAGATAAGGATATCATCAAAATAAACAAACATAAATTTACCTAAAAACTCTCGCAAAACATGATTCCTTAGTCTCAAGAATGTACTAGGTGCATTAGTCAAACCAAATGGCATAACTAACCACTCATACAAATCATAATTAGTTTTGAAAGCTGTTTTCCATTCATCACCAAGTTCATTCGTATTTGATGATAACCACTCCTTAAATCTATTTTAGTAAAAATAACAGAACCATGCAATTCATCAAGCATATCATCAAGTATAGGAATAGGATGGCGATACTTTACCGTAATATTATTTACAGCTCTGCAGTCAACACACATCTTCCATGAGCCATCCTTCTTGGGCACCAACAGTACTGAAATAGCGCAAGGACTTATGCTTTCTCTCACAAAACCCTTAGCCAAAAGGTCCTCGACTTTCCGTTGCAATTCCTTTGTCTCAAGATTAGTCTGGTAAGCTGGCCGGTTAGGAATGCTTAATCCGGGACAAAGTCAATCTGATGTTCAATGACTCATAACGGAGGTAAACTTGAGGGCATCTCATCCGGAAAGACATCGCCAAATTCCTACAAGAGTGAAATAAAAGCACTAGGCAGGTCATGGTTAGTTTCAATGGTAGAAAGTAAAGACTCTCTAAATCACACTAACACCATTGCTCTTTTTCCCAAACTAGCATGCTTCAGATCCCTCTCTTTTGCATAAAAACATATTTTGTGAGCACTCCCACTCTCTATAGATTTTTCTCTTTTAGAACGCTCTTTTTCACTCAGACCCTGACTTTTTTTCTCACACGTTTCGTCTCTCAGAGCCCTCTCTTTGCCCTCTTGTTTTTCAATTTTCTCACATCCTAAAGAATCTTTAGTAGATTTGCGCATGCTCAGTTTCTCCAGGTACACTTCTTTAGGTGTCAAAGGTGCAAGGGTAATCTTCTTCCGAAGATAAGTGAAGGAGTATCGGTTTGTGAAATCATCATAGACCACCCTCCTATCATACTGCCATGGACGGCCTAGGAGTTGATGACAAGCCTACATGGGAACCACGTCACAAAGCACCTCGTCCCTATATCTCCCAATAGAGAACTGTATGTGGGCTTGCTTCATAACCTTCAATTCACCAACATTACTTAGCCACTCCAGTTTGTAAGGGTTAGGGTATTTAGTGCATTTCAACCGCAATTTTGTGATCAAAGTAGAGCTAGCAATGTTTGTATGACTTCTAGCATCAATGATCATGAGTCCAACCTTACCTCCCAACAAAAATTCTGTATGAAAGATGTTCTCTCGCTGTTCTAGATGATCGTCCTTGGTTTGTACATTTAAGATCCACCTAGAAATAAGGGTCTCGCCACTAACAACATACTCAACTATATCTTCATTATCTGTAGCATCATCCGCATGTGGCATGTCCTTATACCCATCTGAGTTATCAGATTCTGAGAAAATATCATTTGCTTTAATGACCATGGTCCTTTTATTTGGACACTCGGAAGCATAATGACCTAATCCACGGCACTTAAAACAGGTAATATCACGATGCTGTTTAGGAGGTTTAAAAGTGGAATTAGGCGTGTGCATCTTCCTGTGCTGCTCTGTAGGCTTCTCTTTTGATTCGGTAGGTTTGGATCCAGTCTTCTCCCCGAAATTAGCACCTCTCGAGTCCTACCTTGAAGTAGAGTTAGAAGAATTACGTAACTCTTTCGCCTTTTGCTGTCTTTCTACCTTGATAGCTAGGTTCACCAAGTCTTCCATATTCACAAATGGGTGACGTTCTACAGTATTTGCAATGTATCAGTTCAGCCCACTCAAGAAACGTGCCATAGTGACCTCAGACTCCTCCTCAATATTTGTTTGGATTAGCAGCATCTCCATCTCCTTATGATAATCATCTACAAACTTAGAACCTTGGTATAACCATTGGAACCGTTGATGTAGCTCCCTGTAATAGTAAGAAGGGACAAACCGTTGTCACATGACCTTCTTCATCTTCTCCCAAGACAGAAGTGGTGGTTTTCCATTCCGCCACCTCTGTTTGTCCAGCTCAGCTCACCAGACAAGGGCATAATCCAAGAATTCTACAGCTGCTAGTCTTACCTTTTTTCACATCAGAGTAGTTATGACACTGAAATAAGAGCTCCACCTTTCGTTTCCATTCCAGGTACTCCTCAGGGTCACTTCTGCCTTTAAATTCTGGGATGCGTATCTTGATAGCATTAAGGTTACTATCAACATCTGTCGGTTGTCTATGATGCCGGGATCTGGATGAAGTCTTCTCCTCAGACTCCGTAGAATCATTATGAATAGATTTTCATGACCGTGCTTTTCGCCTAGGGGAAAAAGAGTCAAATTCCGGAATCCATGTCATCAATACGTTGTTCAATCCTTGTAAGTATGCTAGCGAGTGCGTCGACGCGGAAAGTTAGTTGTGGATCGGGGTTCCCTTCATTGTTAGCCATCAATGAACTTGTAAAAGAAAAGACCTTATAGCATTCTTTTCACGTGTATAATTCGGAGTAGGACACTCGTGTTTCACTCAATACATGGCTTTTACCCTCTGTTGAGCTCAACACTCTTGCCTTTTTCCACTTTTGAATTACTTTAACAAGTTGCACTTTGGGAGATGAGGAATTGAGACACCAAACTAAGATAATCTGAATGATAGATACGTTCAACTTGATAAGAAGACAATTAAAGTATGTGACAAAAGAAACAAAAAATGATACTAGGATGACAAAAACTAGCAAAATTGAATCCTAACTTGAACTCAAAGAAAATTTGAAAGGATAAAACAAGGGGAAAATTTAAATTTTCATTTTTTTTAAACATTTTTTTTCGTTAACTTGAATAAACAGAAATTGCAGTAATAAAATTTAAGGAAGAAATTTTCATTTTTTTTAATTCTAAATTAAATTTGTAGAAATTGAAGAGAAAAATAGAGACTAAACAAAAATCCTGGAACGTGCAGATAAATAGGAATTTACCTACAACCTGTAATTGATACCAGATGATAAGAAAGTGATTGGGAGTTAGGGGTTTTATCACAATAGATAAGGATAATTCAGTAAAGGGCATACCCAAAGATACAACGAAAACATAAAAGATAGAAAAAGGGGGACAAGAAAAGAATGGCAATAAGAAAAGAAATTTATTGGCATAAAGAAACACATCTCAAAAGACACAGTGGAAACATAAAAGATAGATAAAGGTTTTCCTACTAGATGATGGGTGAAAATTAGATTTCCACACAAACTCACCGGCAAGTGTACCGGGTCGCATCAAGTAGTAATAACTCACAAGAGTGAGGTCAATCCCACAGGGATTGATGGATCAAGCAACTTTAGTGAGGTGATTAGTTTAGTTAAGCTAACAATTATGAATTGGGTGAAATTTATCAACAGAAAGTAAATTGCAGGAATAATAAAGTGCAGAAAGTAAATTGACTGAAACTTAAAGAGCAAGAAATGTAAAGTGCAGCAAATGTAAAGGGAATTCGGTGCAGGGAATTTAAAAAAAGCAAGAAAGCAAGCAATCGAAGAGATCTTGAGAACAAGTAACAGGAAATTTAAATTGCATGAAAATTAAATCAAGCTGAATCATGAACAGAATTGCAAAATTGCAGAAAAGTAAATTTGCAAAAAAGTAAATCAAGCTCAAGGGAAACAAAAATGTGAAAGTGTAGAAGAATAGAATTGCAGGAAGATGTAAATTGCATAAACTAAATTGAATTCAATATTTGAAATGTAAAGGTGTAGAAAAATAAAAGTGTATTAAAGAGAGTCTTCTATTCTACTCCTACTCCTACTCCTATTGCTCTCTAGTAGAGCCAGCCTCTCCCTAATGAAATGAAACTGATGCCTTTATATAGGCTTTACAAAAATGAAAATGAAATTGAAACTGAAAACAAATTATAATTTAAATGAAATTCCTAATCTAACTATTTCTTGTGCCTTTGAGTGATGTCAATGGGCTTTGCTTTGCTTTGGGGCTTCAATGAAATGGGTTGATTTGGATTTGGCCTTGAATAAGTATGGATCTAGATTGGCTTGGTTCAAGTGAGTTAGGGTGCATTGGTAGCTCCCAGTGGAGCGCTCAGTTCACTTAAGTGAACGCTACGTTCACTTAAGTGAACGCTACGTTCACTGCTCCAAGTATGCTTCCTCACGTGCCACAATTTGCCTTACTTGGCGCTCCCTTTTCACGAAAGCGTTCACAAAAATGAATGCGACGTTCACTTCTTTGAACGCTCATTCCTTATTGCGCGCCTTGGTGCGCAAGTGGCCTCCTCTAGCATTCACTTTGTGGACGCTCAGTTCACTCTTTAGGCACTCTTTGTTGCGCTTGCCTTGGTTCCTTGGCCAATGCTCGAGAAAGTTCACTGTAGTGAATGTGGCATTCACTTTAGTGAACGTGGCTCCTTGTGTAATGTAGTGCTCCCTTGTTAATGAACGCTAGCGTTCATCAATTTCTTTCATTGGCATTAAATGTTGCATGCTTTCATTTGTTTTATTATATTACATAGTAATGCATTAACGTTAGCCAATTGGCATTAGTGGCATTAATAATGAAATGCATGCTTTAATTTACTTATTAATGCCGTTGCCAATTCATTGTATGCATGCATGCTTTAATTCATTTCATTATTTTGGCATTAATAATTAAATGCATGCATGCTTTCATTATTAATTCATGGTAATGCATGCATAAGCATTAATGCATATGTATCATGTTACTAATGCCAAGGCTTCATGGTCAGTGGCCACGCTTTTAAAAGCATGGCCTAAAGTTCCAAAGCATGCTCAAACTTTAAAGTGTGCCCCAAAATTCTTTTTTTCTCTTTTTGAGCTTAATTTGTACTTTTTTGTTTCTTTTTCCACTTATTTCCTACAAGCTTTATAAAATCAAAAGATCAAAGAAATATACCATTTAAGCACAAAAGCATTCAATATTTAAGCATTAATCATCAATTTCTTGTATGAAAAAGCATAGAAAAATATGACATGATGGCATGTCATCACGACACCAAATTTAAACCTTGCTTGTCCCCAAGCAAGAAAAGAATCATGCAATAGAGATTGACAATCCAAGGTAAGAAGAATAGCAACTCAATGTTCATGGTTGGCTAGTTTTCTATGCATGCCACAATCACAAAAGAAATGTAAATTATTGTTGCTTCTATCTAGCTCAATTTATGAAATCTTTTCCTTATATTTCTTCCTTGAAACAAGCTTTTGTTTTTCTTATTAGCTTCTCCTTTTGGGTGCTTTGCCCCATGAGTTGATAACAAAGCTATGACTCTAAATGCTTTATTTTCAAGTATTATCACTTGATACACTACAAGAAAATAAGCTTTCTGACACGCTTTAAAAGCGTGCCGAAATGTACAAAAAAGCGTGCCGATAGCTTTTCGCCATGCTTTTTGAGCTATCGGCATGCTTTTGAAAGGGTCACATCTGCCAGCATGTCGGTAGCTCTATCGCCACGCTTTTGTGGATCTATCGGCACGCTTTTTCTGTTGGCACGCTTTCATGTCTTGCCATGCTTCCATATCTATTAACCTATAGCTACGCTTTAAAAGCGTACCAAAAAGGGTACATATCGCCACGCTTTTGAAGTGTGCCGATTAGAACATATACAATCACACTTCAAAAGCGTGGCTTGCCAGCTAAAATATTTTGACAGGCTTTCAAAGCGTGGCCTATTCCTTTGTCAAATTAAAAAAAAAGGAGAAAATTAGAAGGTATAAAAAATTGATTTTTTATTGATTTACATGAATGATTTACATGCCAAAATTGTAATTAAAAAATTACAATACTTTAACAAAACTAATAATTGAATTAGGACAAAATAAGTTCATCATTAGAACTTAGGAGTTCATTAGAACTATCAAAATTATCATTAGAACTTATCACCAGTCTTGCTCTTTGATGCAGTCTCTCGTAGGTATGCTACCATTTTATTGGCACCTTCAGATTCACATTCCTACATGAAGGAGATTGATTTATAAAATAAACCATTACACTTAACCATGCTCATTTTACTAAGAAAATCAAAAGATAAAACTGAAATGCCAAGATCATGTTACAAATGAAACCTCAATTGCAGCCATGATGACACCTACCTCAGTCATATCTAGAAAAGAATTTCTTCCATAAGTTGTCCAGTGTTCTTTCACAACATCAGCCATAGCAATCAGTTTCTTCCCTACCTTCTTGTCTTTGTTGCGGTGCGCAATAATAGATAGCCAAGCTAAAACAACCCTGTAAACACAAGATATATGGCTGATGTATGTTGCTGGTTATTATGCTCACAATTTATGAAAGTCTCAGTCTTGAAATTGATTACATCTTTTTTATGTTTTGCCCCTTTATCAAAACAAGGAAGATGCAACAAACAAAGAGTGAATAGAGTCAAAATGAAAAGAACTTATCGTTGCTTTCAAATAAACGAGTTCCACATATGCATGAATTTCTTCTCAGCAATTGTCACATTGTCAAAATTACCAAGCCTTTGCAAGATATCAAAATGTTTCAATGAATCTTTAAAACGTAAAGTATGAAGAAATACTAAAAGGTGCAATAGATTTCATATTCCCATCCCAAAGCCTCAAGCTAAACCCATACAATGATCAAGCAGAAATTTAATTGTCAAATTAGACTCACAAATGGCAATTAAGCTCTCCTAACAAGGTCTAAAATTCGATTAAACCATCCAATTTAAGTGTTGGTAAAGTACATATTTTTTGTTCCTGAAGTTTTCAAAAAGTATCAAAAATATTGACGTTTAATTTGTTTCAATTGTGTCCCTATTGTTTCAAATGAGTCTCTTAACCCCGAAGGGTATAATTGAAACATATTTAAAATTAGAGGAACAAAATTGAAACGTTAACGGTAATTTTAAAATTTCTCGAAAACTTCAGGGATAAAAGAGTATATTTTATCCTTTAGGTGCAGTTGATGTAAATCCAAACAACAATTTGTTAAGAAACGACATATAAAGTAATTAGTGACATCGCTAACATGTAAACACTATTAAGTAGGTTTTTGGGTAAACGGCAAAATATTTCCTTACAGCTTTTCTATGTTCTTTCTTTCTCCCTTTGAGACACTTGTGTTTCAAGAAGTTAATAATAAAAGTAACAAAGAACTACTGAGCCTCAAAGCCACAAGGCCATCCAAGTTTTACCCAAAAGCTTTATCAGACAATTCTTATATCACAAGAGTTACATTTAGAAAGGTAAAAGAGATTATAAATTTTGAAACGAGGATCATATATATAATCATGCATACCCTTAGCTCTTCAAAATCAGCAACTTCATCGTCAACTTCATCCTCATTATCTCCTTCTGATAGAACTTCTTCAAGTTCCATTGGCTTGAAGGACAAATAAATAAATAAACGAAAATGGAAATGAGGAAAATATTTGTCCGATATACAAAACCATTGAAGAGCATGTAATTACATATTTTGATTTCTTTTGAGAGAGAGAGAGAGAGAGAGGAGATATTTTTCTAAAATATAGAATTGCTAGCATACTCTATTAAGAACTTTCCATTCGATGGACAAAAACATATTTTTGGTAAAATATTTATATTCGCATCCCCAACATTATCGAACCGATGATCTAAAATCACATTTATTATCCAAACAATTGCAACAAATAGAAAATTTCCACAGAAAGATACAGGGAGCACTCTGTATAGGCCTCTCATTGTACTCGGCTCTTGTTTTTTCAGGACAATTTATATGTGGTATGTGAAGGAAACTGAAGTACAGAATAGTAAACAAATAAATGGCAATCACTTATTACCTGGTATATGCGAGAGTGATAGAATTTTTGCTTGCTCAACTGGGAAAAGCTGAAATATTTTCGAAGAGCTATGTCAGAGCTGTGTACATTAAGTAATTTATAGGAAAAAGATTTATGATCACATGTAGACAATGACAACGACAACAACAACAACAACAACAACAACAAAGCCTTGTCCCACTAAGTGGGGTCGGCTACATGAATCAAACGACGCTATTGTGCTCTGTCATGTATCATGTCTACAGAGAGACTGTTTACATGTAGATCTCGTTTGACCACCTTATGGATGGTCTTCTTAGGTCTTCCTCTGCCTTTCGCCCTTTGTCCATCTTCCATCTCATCCACCCTCCTGACTGGATGTTCTATCGGTCTTCTCTCACATGTCCAAACCACCTGAGACGCGATTCAACCATCTTTTCCACAATGGGTGCTACACCAACTCTCTCCCTTATATCTTCATTCCTTATTTTATCCAATCGCGTATGACCACTCATCCATCTCAACATCTTCATCTCTGCCACACTCAGCTTATGTTCGTGCTCCCCTTTAGCCGCCCAACACTCCGTACCATACAGCATAGCCGGTCTTATAGCGGTGCGATAGAATTTAGCTTTAAGTTTTAAAGGCACTTTTTTGTCGCATATAAAACCAGATGCACTCCGCCATTTTGACCAATCTGCTTGGATCCTATGATTTACATCATGTTCAATCTCTCCATTATCCTGTATGATGCACCCAAGATACTTAAAACTTTTAACTTTTCGTAGGATGTTCTCTCCAATTTTCACATATATATTGGAGTTTTCCCTTCTCAGACTGAACTTACATTCCATATATTCCGTCTTGCTACGGCTTATGCGCAGACCATACACTTCTAGAGCTTCTCTCCATAACTCTAACTTCTTATTTAAGTCTTCCCTTGACTCTCCCATAAGAACGATATCATCGGCAAAAAGCATGCACCATGGCACAGGCTCT
>NC_029774.3:62749714-62767610 GCF_000817695.3 Arachis duranensis | reverse complement strand
TTATTCTTGTAGATAGGTACCAAGGTGCTCTTGCTCCACTCATCAGGCATCTTCTTTGACCTTAAAATCTCATTAAAAAGCTTGGTTAACCAGTTGATGCCTTTTCCTCCAAGACCCTTCCAAACCTCAATCGGGATATTATCAGGTCCTACTGCCCTGCCATTTTTTGCCATTTTTCATTTGCTTTAGAGCCTCTTTTACCTCGAAGTCTCAAATCCTTCGATAGTAGTCAAAGTTTTGATCTTCTTCCCTTGTGCATAATCGACCAAGGCTCGGAAGAGTCTTCTATCCCTCATTAAATAACTCGTAGAAGTAGCTCTTTCACCTTTCATTAATCTTCTCCTCTTGAGCCAACACCTCTCCATCCTTATCCTTTATGCACTTAACCTGATCCAAATCTCTCGTTCTTCTTTCCGGCTCTTTGCGATTCTATATATACCGTTTTCTCCTTCTTTCGTGCCCAAAGACTGGTAGAGACCCTCATATGCTCTTGTTCTTGCTTCACTTACAACCACTTTTGTCTCTTTCTTATCCGCCTTATATTTTTCCCAGTTATATGCATTGCGGCATAAAGACCACTCTTTAAAGCATTCCCTTTTTATCTTTATATTTTCTTGTATACTCGCATTCCACAACTAGGACTCCTTGTCTTTTGGTCCTATTCCTTTAGATTCACCAAAACTTTCTTTTAATATTCTTCTAATAACTTCTGCCATCTCCCTCCACATCTCTTCCGCGCTTCCATTCCCATCCCACTTTGCCTCTTCTCCTACCCGTCTTAGGAAGCTTCTTTGTTCCTCACCTTTCATCCGCCACCACCTCGTCCTTGGGTTCTTCGTATGATGTATTTTTCTCAACTTTTGCTCAACGCGAAAATCCATGACGAGCACCCTATGTTGTGTTGTCAAACTCTCTCCCGGGATAATTTTACAGTTAATGCAAAATTTCCGGTCGACTCTCCTAAACAAGAAGAAGTCGATTTGAGAGCTTGTCATGCCACTCTTATAGGTTATAAGATGTTCGTCTCTCTTTTTAAAAAATGTATTTGCGATGAGAAGATCAAAAGTTGAGGAAAAGTCCAAAATAGTTTTACCCTCAGCATTGATCACCCCGAAACCATGGCCTCCGTGAATACTCCCATATCCAGTCACTTCTCTCCCAACATGGCCATTTAAATCTCCTCCTAAGAAAATCTTATCTCCCAAAGGTATGCCTTGAACCAAACTCTTTAGATCCTCCCAAAACCTTATCTTGTCTTGTTCGTCCGAACCCACTTGCGGTGCATAGGCGCTAATCACATGGAAAGCACCTCCCTCCACCACAAGTTTGATAGAGATGATCCGATCTCCCACCCTCTTGACATCCACTATGTCCTTCTTCCACTGCTTATCCACAATTATTCCAACTCCATTCCTATTCTTCACCTTTCCTGTATACCAAAGTTTGAAACCAGAAGAATCTAACTCCCTAGCCTTTGCACCAACCCATTTTGTTTCTTGTAGGCACATAATGTTAATCTTCCTCCTTGTCATGGTGTCCACCACCTCCATGGACTTTCATGTTAGAGTGCCTATGTTCCATGTCCCAAATCTCAACCTTCTGTCGCTTCAACCTTTACCTTTTCCTTTGTGAACTAGCTTATTTAGTAGTGAATACAATCATGAGTATAGTCTAATTGACACTCAAATCCCGCATCAAACAATTCTACACTCAAATTTTGCATTAGAGTGCTCATTATTGCTTAGGCAGTCAAAGTCTTTTGTGATTTTTGAGTGTTGGTATGAGAGTGCAAGCTAACAAAGTTTAAACAACAAACAAACAATATTAAAGAACTTGGCCAAGGATGAGCATTGGAAGTTCCATTACCATAGCTTCCTTCAATTATGATAACGATTGAGTCTTGCTTCACTTAGTTGACCCCTAATTATAGAGGAGATTCAAGTGAAAGTAACTAGCTTGGGTCACAAGTTCTAGCTTTACCTAGGTGATGCTAGCTTTAGTGAACTCCAAGTCAATTAGCAATTCTTAATTCTCAATCAACAATTGACATCCACTATTCAAGTATCTCCAATAGTTCAATCCTTAAGCCAACTGAAAGAATTTTACTCCATGGCTAGTGTTATCATTTTATCAAATATTTGTTGAGCATTCATAAGAGACATTATGAAATTGAGATGAAGAGTTGAATTCAAGAGATCTAAATCACACAATCATCAACAATTGAACAATTGCAAGTAAATGGATATGAAAATACCTCAATTCACTAGTCTAAATCCAAGTAACAAAGTCAAAGCTAGATCCAAAGTGAGAGGATCAAAAGAACACAAATTGAGAATAGGAGAAGAGTAGATCTACTAATTGCATCAAAGTAAAAGTGAATTACAATGGATCTCACCAAGAGAATCAAAGGAGAATTGCAATGGAGAATGAAATCCTAGAGAGAGGTTGGAGGTTCTCTCTCTACCCAAAATTTGGGTCACGCGGTCCCGTGACGTGCGCGATCTGCAGAATTTGTAGATCTCGTTTTCAACAATTTTTGGGCTCTTTTTGGCCCATATCCAAGCCCATAGAATACAGACCAAAGGCTGCAAAGTGGAGGAATGAAGGAGAGAGAATGGATTACACACTTTTTAGGTTTTAGATGTAGTTTTTAGTGAGGGAGGTTCTCTCCTCTCTCTTAGGTTTTAGGATTAGGATTTCTTTAGTCATTAGGATTACTTCATCGTATCAGGTTCAATAATTTATGTTTCTCTTCTACTTTTATTTACTCCGATACTTTTATTTGTGTTTGATTTATGTTGCCCAATTGGCTTATGAATATTGTCCATGTTAGAATTGACATCTTTATTTAATATAAATTGAGGTATTTCAGACTTATATGTTATTGATGCTTGGGCTCTATCCAAATTATTTTCTTTCAAGTAGATTTTATTCCTTTTGGTTTTGGTTGATTAATTGGTAACTCTTGAGTTGTCAAACTCAGCAGTGGTTGAAATTGGCAGATCCTAATTGATCTAGGTCGCTCTAACGTCATCTTTTCCACAGGGATTGACTAGGACTTGAGGATCAAACTAATTAGTCCACTTGACTTTCCCTTGCTTTAGTAAAGGATAACTAAGTGGGATTAAAACCCAATTCTCATCACACCTGATAAGGGTAACTGGGATAGGACTTTCAATTTCTCATATCTTGCCAAGAGTTTATTTTACAGTTATTTATTTATTTTACTTGTCATTCAACATACTCCTTCTTCACTTTCAAAACCCCCCAATTTACAAGACTCATAACCAATAATAAGAGCATACCTCCCTGCAATTCCTTGAGAAGACGACCCGAGGATTAAGTACTCGGTTATCAATTTTAAAGGGGTTTGTTACTTGTGACAACCAAAACGTTTGTACGAAGGGATTTTCTGTTGGTTTAGAATCTATACTCACAACGCAACTATATTTTTACAAATTCTTTACTAGCAAAAATCCTAACGTCAAAAATGGCGCCGTTGCCGGGGAATTTCAAACGTGTGCCTTATTATTAGTTATTGTAAATATTTTTCTTTTACTTGTTTATTTGTTTTTTGTTTTCCCTTCTTATTTCTGATAGCTACTATGAATTCTCACCCATCTCGCTTTGAGTTTGGTTCTAATTTTGTTGCAAGGAATGGAAGCTATAACAGGACTATGCATCAAGGTCTAAGCAATCAAAGATGGATGGAGCCACGAGGATCTGATCACCCCTTTAGGCAACAACAACCTCCTAGATATCATGGACAAAGACCATTCTACAATACATGCCCAACTGATAGATTTGGTGGACCGCCTCGTAGCTACCAACAAGCCCCATCCTGTGCTCAGAGACCATCCTCTCAATATAACTTCGAACCACCACACTCACAAGCTTCTTTTTACCATTCACTACCACATGACCCTTATCTGCCCCAACGCCAATCCAATTACTCCCAAGAACCACCACTCACCTATGCGCCATGTCCATATCCATCAAGCCATGAATCACAGGTTCGCTTCGAAAAATTAGTAAACCAATTCAATGCAACCCTTCATCAACTGGAGCAAGCAATAAATCAATTATCTTCCAAACGTTCGGACACTCAACAGACTCCCATGGCTTCATGTGGAAAATCTAATGAAGAATGTATTGTGAAGAAGACACGAGAAGCTCCAGTGGACAGCATAGAGCATAACTTCGTACTGGAACAAGTAGAGGACGCTGTCATCGTAGAAGAAGAAGAGTTGGTTGAAGATTTAGGAGACGCTGAACCTCCGCATGAATCCAGAGTTGTGGAGAATTCCGTCGAAGGCGTTACAATTAATGCTAAGGAGGATAGTGCACAACCCCCAAGGCAGGTATCTTATAAGGAATTAGACGGAATAACCCAAGACTCAAGTTTTCCTGATGATGATAGTCACCACTCAAGTTCTCTTAATAATGAACTTGCATCCGCAAGTGAATTCTTTGAGACAGAAGAATCTTCCCCAAGTGAATACGAAGATGATGCAGAGTTCGACTTTTCTCAACTTCCAAATTATGATTCAAGTGATGAGGAAGATATCGAAGACTTTGATCAAGACATGGTTGAATTGGAAGAAAATTTCCAAGAAATAGAGGAATTCACTGAAGATCACAAGGGAGTAGAGCTTGCAGAACCATGAAAACACTGACCCCAAGGCCACTACCACCCAACACAAACTTCAAGTGGGTAAAATCCTTGACCTTTATCTTCAATTTTCCACTTGAATATGGTTTGCTTGAGATAGATGGCCAGCTTAGAGCTCTTTGTGGCTTTAAGAGAAAAAGGAAAATGAGTCGCACTCAGCATTGGTATGCAAGATTCAATAAGGCTTCGCACTTCAATTTGAGGTGCAGGAATTGGTGTCAAGCTCAATTGGAAGGATCTCAGAAGCTGTTTGGTCACTGCAATGAGAATTCAGATTACTTATCACCCGGCTGGAAAAATGCAGATCAAGACAAAGACGGGTGTACAAGTGCATTGGAAAAATGCAGATCACCCGACTGGAATCTATTCTACCATTCAACACTCCGGGAGCCTGCAAGCCTGTTTGAACTCACACAAGGGCTTTACGTACTTTGTTTGGGACCCCAGAGGATGCTGGCATTCCAAACACTGGTGGAGATTTTTGGACGAATTCAAGCACAAGCCACCACAGCAGGAAGCTCATCAAATGTCCAACTTAAGGACTTAAACTAGAAGTGCTAGGTGGGAAACAACCCACCATGGTATGATCGTTCCCCCTTTATTTTTCTCTGTTTTTGAATTTTGTTTGAACCTGAATTTTTGCATGACATTCATTGCTTTTTTGCATTTTGCATACTGCATCAAAAAAAAGGGGAGAGAGCACACGACGCGACAGCGTCGCTGACGCGTCCGCGTCACAAGTGCATTAAAAGAAAAGGAAAGTGAATAGAGAGTCACGCTGAAGCAAGACTTGAGGCGTGCCTTTAGCACAATTGCTCGACTCGACCGCGTGCCCCGCGCGATCGCGTCAGTTGCAAAAAAGGCCCCCTATGCGTACGCATCACCCACGCGAACGCGTGATCTGGATATCGACGTAAAGATCCAACGCCCAGAAAGTTGGGCTGGAATCGTGCGGCTATTGTGCGTATAGCACCAAACAACCCACGCGTACGCGTCCCTGACGCGAACGCGTCACCTACATAATATCCACACCACGCGAAAGCGTGAGCGACGCGATCACATCGCGCGGAGACTTTAAACCCCCAAAACCAAACAGAGAGTTGCGCTGAAACGACGCTGGAATCATGAGTCTAGCACAAATATCAGTGATGCGTTCGCGTGCTTCACGCGTCCGCATCACCTATCTTACACCCAACCCACGCGATTGCGTCAACCACGCATCTGTGTCATCCCTATTCCACCCTACTCACGCGATCGCATCATCCACGCGATTGCGTGGTCCCGCGATCAATAACCCTATGTCACGCGAACCCTTTCCCCGTCGCGTCCCCAAACCCTAACCTCCTCTCCCAAAAACCTCTGCAACTCTCTCTCCACCACCCCAGCCACCATCTCCGACCACCAAAACCACCACCCAGCCACCACCGCGACCACCACCCCTCTTCTCTCTTCTCTCCGACGGCTACTGCCCCACCGCCACGCCGCCGTGCTTCACCTAGCTTCGCCACATCATCACCCATCTGCCCTCATCTCTGTCCCATCTCATTGCTCTTTACGCACCAGGTTCTGCCATACGGTGATTCATCCTTGCGACTTATTAGTTCGTTTTTCAATTTTTTTTCCGCATAGGCTAGATAAAGATGCATGTTTGTAGTGGATTCTAGGTGGTTAGGTTGCTAGGATCTGGATAGTGGATTTAGGCCTGATAATTGCACCGTTCTTGTTATCTGTTTATCTATTCTGCAATTTATTCTGACTATGATGTTGATCCTGTTCATATGTTGCTCTTAACTGTTACATACTGCTGTTACACTGCTCTTTCTTATTCTTGCTATTTGTGCAACCTTATTTCAATACATATGAACTATTCTTGTTATTTGTTTTCCGAGAACATCCAATTTTAGCCGGAATGCTGCCCAATTTTCTACAAATTACTTTTCCCTTCTACATTCAAGCATTGGTTTTGGCAATTCTCATTTTTGAATTGCTCCACGCATACCAAACCTATTCTTGAATGCACGGGCCAGCATCCTTATTACTTTTGATCTCCTGGTTAATAAATTGATTTATTGATGGTTTGATTTTACTTTTTACTACTTCTATATCTATCTAAATCATCATCAATACCCTGTTTTTCCTGGTTGAATATGAGTTGACTGTTGCTTCAAATTGTGAAACTCTTGTTACTTAGGAACCAATCATCATGCCACTTACTCTGACTTCCTTTTTACTAACTCACTAATTTTCGCCTTCTAACCTCTTTTTCAATTTTACCCATTTTTAACTTTCTAACTTCCCACTTTACCTTTTCACTACTTCTTTAAATTAATTTCACTCATGGCATGATAATTGTTTTTCCTAATTAACAAGCTTTCCACTTCTAACATATTTTGGAATGTGATTTCTCATCCCAGCTTTTCAACTCCAACACAATCTGAAATATACATTTACTTAACTCATTTCATTTTTCTACTGCTCCTTTGCCACTTCATGCTTACCTTGTTATTTGCCTACTTATTTTCCTACTTTTATTCCTCAATTATATCTTGAAAAATTCTGTTTCTTTTTCAGGATGTCTGAATCTCAAGGCAGGGGTAAGGGCAAAGCAACAACTGGCAAACAGAAAAGAGGTGAATCCTCTGGTTCCATCCTTGGCATCTTACATGATGATTCCTGGTGGGAGAAGAACTTTACCCCGCAGGAAAAGGCTGATCAGTTGGCACCTTCAGCTGACTCGGTAAAATTTGCAAACAAATACTGTGAGCTGAAATACCCAACCTTTGCCACCGCCAGGAACCTACACATGGAAAGGACCCTCAAAACTCCAGAAGAACTCCAGCAGTACACCTCAGATCAGATCAAACAGAGAGGTTGGTTCTTCCTGGAGAGGAACCTAACTGAGGTCAACTCATCCTGGGTTAGAGAATTCTACTGTAACTACTTTTTCTCTTCCCTGGATGCAGTACAGCTCAGAGGCAAACATATTCTGGTTACCGAGGAAGCAATTGAAGAAATCCTCCATCTTCCACCTAAATCTGATCAGCCAGATAGTTACCAGCAAGCTGAGGAAGATATGAGATTTATGAGGTTTGATTGGGATACAGTAAAGAAGGACATCACTCTTGATCCTACTGTTCCTTGGGTCATGGGAACTAGCACATTGGTACCAAAGGGAATCAGGCTTATATATCTGAATGATGAGGCTCGACTATGGGAATAGATTCTGAGCAACTATGTGATACCGAGCACTCATGAGACGGAGGTGCCAGCTGCTATGATTACCCTCATCTGGTGTGTGATGACGGGTAAGGACCTTTATCTACCTCGCTTCATCCGGCATTACATGGCCAGGGTCCATGTTAGAGGCACCCTCTCTTTTCCTTACTTGATTACTCAGTTGGGTGGCCGAGCTGAGGTCTCTTGGGAGGCTGTTGATGAAAAGCCCCCCGCAGTAGAGTGCCGAAAGATCATCCCGCACAGTCGGATGTTCCTGGCTTTCGGCTACCGCCCTCCATTTTTCACTGACACTACTGAGGCAGCCACCTCTTCAGCTACCCCTTTTGCTTCCATTGGCCCAGTACCACCCACTGCACCCGCACCTGCTCCTGAGCCCGTCTACCGTCTGGTGCACCGATTCTTTGATCGCCTAGATCAGATGGAGTGCCATCACCATTAGCAGTTTGAGAGATCTGACCGTCGCACCAAGTGACTTTTTGAGAGGTCTGAGCGTCGCCACAAGCGACGCTATGAGCACATCAAGCTGATGATCTGCTCTGGTGGTGACATTCCCTCTGAGCCTGACACGCCCTCCGACACATCTGAGGAGGAGGTGAGTGATCACGAGGAGGAGGCACCTACCCAGGCTGAGCAGGGAGGTCCCGACCACACTGCACCACATCATGAGGAGCACCACCAGCTACAGACCGCAGATCCAGAGGTTCCTCTACAGACAGAGCCCCCAATTCAGCAGACCACTCCTCCGATCCTCACAGCGACTGCAGACCCTCAGCCTACCATCGAGACACCAGCAGCCTACCCTTCCGGAGATGGCTTTTCGTCACACACTGCTTGAGTGAGCATCGAGGACGATGCTATTATTTAAGTGTGGGTAGGTCGCCATCTCTGGCATCTATTTATTTTGGTGAACTACTACCGACTCTCTTCTTATTTTATCTATTTTCTGTATTTTTGCACATTTTTCTCTTTTGCTTTTTTTTATTGTACTTTTTGCATTATTCACTTTGAGCTATATGTATACATCTTGGATATTTTAGCTTGATTTGCACCTTAGTTTACTAGTTATTTATTAAGTGGATTAATTAGTATAGTTTACCCTTTTTAGCATATGATAGTTGATTTGATTGAAAATAAAAAGGAAGTAAGCTAGAGAATTTAACAGAATCAATCCACACACCATGTATATATAGCATTACATGTTAGTTAGTAACAACATTTCATCAAGGAGGAACACTAAAAGTTTAAAGCCATCCAATATATTTTACATTGAGAATAATGGGAACTCTTAATTTCTACTTGCATGACATACTTAATTGATATATGATTTATGAGTTTGAGAACACACAGTCTGTGAGTTTTGAGCTTAATTGTATGGTTACACTCAAACCATAAATTTCATTCCTGTGTGCTTCGCCCTTCTTTTTATTCTGATGTTCTTTACCTTGCTTTAATCTATATGTCCAATATAGAATATATATACATACTAAGATAGGATTGAGGCCATGTTTGAATTTTTAACTCACTTATCCCAAATAAGCCTACCTTTTATGCCATCCTTGTTAGCCCCTTGAGCCTTTTAATCCCCTTCTTCTTTATAACCACATTACTAGCCGTAAGCAGAAAAACAAAATAAAAATCCCAAGTTAAATCCTTGGTTAGCTTAAGATAGATATTGTGTAAAATTTAAGTGTGGAGAATTTTATGGGAACATGGGATGATAGAAAAGTAGGAAATTAAATTAAACAAGTCATGTAAAAATTTGGGAAGCATGCTCATGTGAAATCAAAATAATTGAATTACCATATGCATTAAAAAAATATTTATTAACTAATTAAATAAGGGGATACAAAAAATATATATTACCCCAAATGCAAAATAAAAAAAATTGCACATGGAACAAAATCCAAAAATAAAGTTTGATACATGAGCATGCAATACAAAAGTGGGAAAAATTTGGGTAGCTAGGTAAAGTATTTTAAATTGTATAAAGTATGTATATATTAGGTGAGATCTTAGACTAATCAAGGATTCACTTATTAGCTTACTTAGCCTTATACATACACCCTTACCTCTACCTTGGCCCCATTACAACCTTAAAAAAAAAGACCTCATGATCTTGTATGTCTGTATTCTATGATTGTTTACTCTCTAGTCACTCAGTGTTTATTGGGTTAATCACTTTAATCTTCTTTTTTATCCTTGCTTCCTATAACTTTGTTCTTCACCTAACCCAAAACCCTAAACCCTAAACCCTTCACCCACTTATGCATGTGAAATTGCATGGTTTTACTTTCCCTTCCTTATTATGTGATGTCTGTGAAAAACATGTTTCCTAAGCTTTAAAAATATTAATTTTAATTATCTTGTATTGCCATTCAATGCCGTAATTTGTGTGTTAAGTATTTTTAGATCTTCTAAGGCAGGAATGATTTAAAGGATGGAAAGGAGACATACAAAAATGGAAGGAAAGCATAAAATGGAGTTTTTGAAGAAACTGGCAGTGACGCGTCCGCATGGACAACGCAAACACGTGGTTCGCACAAAAAGGAATCGACGCGAGCACATGGATGAGGCAAACGCGTGACTTGTGAAATACAACTGACGCGGGCGCATGACTGACGTGACCGCGTGGAAGAGCAACACTCCAGACGACGCGACCGCGTGACCCACGCGGATACGTGACGTGCGCGATATGCAAAATTTGCAGATCTCATTTTCAATGATTTTTGGGCTCTTTTTGGCCCAGATCCAAGCCTAGAGAATACAGACCAAAGGCTGCAAATTGGAGGAATAAAGGAGAGAGAACGAATTACACACTTTTTATGTTTTAGATGTAGATTTTAGTGAGAGAGGTTCTCTCCTCTCTCTTAGGTTTTAGGATTAGGATTTCTTTAGTCATTAGGATTACTTCATCGTATCAGGTTCAATAATTTATGTTTCTCTTCTACTTTTATTTACTCCGATACTTTTATTTGTGTTTGATTTATGTTGCCCAATTGGCTTATGAATATTGTCCATGTTAGAATTGACATCTTTATTTAATATAAATTGAGGTATTTCAGACTTATATGTTATTGATGCTTGGGCTCTATCCAAATTATTTTCATTCAACTAGATTTTATTTCTTTTGGTTTTGGTTGATTAATTGGTAACTCTTGAGTTGTCAAACTCAGCAGTGGTTGAAATTGGCAGATTCTAATTGATCTAGATCGCTCTAACGTCATCTTTCCCACAGGGATTGACTAGGACTTGAGGATCAAACTAATTAGTCCACTTGACTTTCCCTTGCTTTAGTAAAGGATAACTAAGTGGGATTAAAACCCAATTCTCATCACACCTGATAAGAGTAACTGGGATAGGACTTCCAATTTCTCATATCTTGCCAAGAGTTTATTTTACAGTTATTTATTTATTTTACTTGTCATTCAACATACTCCTTCCTCACTCTCAAAACCCCCAATTTACAAGACTCATAACCAATAATAAGAGCATACCTCCCTGCAATTCCTTGAGAAGACGACCCGAGGTTTAAATACTCGGTTATCAATTTTAAAAGGGTTTGTTACTTGTGAAAACCAAAACGTTTGTACGAAGGGATTTTCTGTTGGTTTAGAATCTATACTCACAACGCAACTATATTTTTACAAATTCTTTACTAGCAAAAATCCTAACGTCAAGGGCACGTGCATCGATGCCCTTGGGCCTCGGCCTCATTCTTCCTCAAATCCAAGATGAATCGGGTATGGCTATAACTCGGAGAATGGCATCCCATTTGAATCCATATTCTTAACGTGCCGATAGGACTTCTTGATAGGCGTCATACCCATCCGCTAATGGCCCGGTCTTCAACACTCCTTGGATGGCTTCCTCCGTGATTGGGACTTGCTTTCGGCACACAAAAATTGATGTGAGAAAGGGTGAGTGGTAGTTGGAGTAAAACTCCACCACCAAGGATAAGTTGGCCTCCTTTGGTTGTCTCATTAGAAACCCCCATTGCCTTCGCTTAATGCGGGGCATTACCATTGGAGCGATGTGAGCCGAAAGGACTAGAAGGGGCTCTGGGTGATAGTTTTGCTCAGTCATTATGGGGTAGACAAGTTCGTAGTAGCAAAAAGGAAACTTGTTTGAGTCTTTTGGAGGATTGTCCTTCTTTAATGCATCAATGTTGGCGGTGCTCCTCGCCTTCTTGAGGAGGGGCTTGGCCTTAGACTCTTGGCGTGCTCTATTGATGGTTGGTTTCTTTGGGGCCTTCCCTTTGTCCTTCTTGATGAGCATCCTGTGAAAGTGGAAAAGGGAGAAACATCAAACCTAAAGAAACCATATAAATGGCAAGCATGCAAGTGAGAGATTATGCCATAAGAGAATAAGCGTCTTTACTACATGACAGCTGCAACATGTAACCAAGACAATATTTGTAAACAAGGCAAGTCACTAGCATGTGATGTAAAGGTGGTATAAGCATGCAAGTAAGAGGCATCAGAAGCGTACACCCAAACATCAATAATGGAAAGCAAGTCATAATGAGGTGGGCAAGTAAAATGAGAAATGTGAAGAGTGGTATGCTCGATGCACATAGGAGTACCCAAGTTAGTGAGAAAGAGCACTAATTGGAAAGCAATGAGTCAAAATGAGCTCAAAAGGTCATGTGTGCTCTTCATCAAACACATGGTGTGCATCCTTTTTGCAATGAACAAGTGGAGGGGATGGAGCAATGTAACATCCCACAAAGCAACATTAATCATCATAGTGCACTACAATTGCAACGAAATCAAGTATAATAACTAATCTACCAATGCAAAAGAAGTCATGACCCACAACACCCATAAAGAAGTAGAAAAGTAAAAACAAAGGCAAACAAGCAATGAAGAGCAAAAAGGAAGAGAAGCTACTTAAAATAAAACAAAATTAACTAACTAAAGAAGGGAAAAGAGAGAAGCAAGATAAGGAGGAAAGTAAGTAAGAGTACCTTGGGAGGGAGAGAGAGGTAATGGAGGTATAGGTGAGAGAAGAGGAGTAGAAGAGAGGTGGAGAAATAGAGGAGAGAGAAAATGTGGGGGACCGCCGGAGGTGGGTGGTCGCCGGAGGTAGTGCTGCCGGTAGGGGCTGAGAGGGGGTGGAGTGGTATAGAGGAGAAGATTAGAGAAAAAATATGGAAAATGGTTGAAGGGGTAAGAAATTGAAATATGGGTGCGCTAGTTCATTTTCCACTGTGCGCGCTTGCGCAGGTGGGGCAGGGGCAGAAAGAACGCGCGCGCGCCAGTTGCGCGCACCCGTGAAAGTGGTTTTGCTAGTGGCACAATGTTGGCCCAGGAGTTGCTCAACTCTCTGGACTTTGTACCGAGAGTTGGCTGCAGAAGTGGTGGCACGTGCGAGCAAAGTGCGCTAACGCGCGGGGGCAGTGGTGAGTAGATTGGCGCGTGCGCGGCAGGTGCGCGTGCGCGGCAGTGGGGTTGTGCCTCTGGCTCAAATCGAGCCTAGGTATGGCACAACTCTCTGAAAAATGAACCAGAAGTCCGGCAGGGCAATCGACGCGGATGCGGCACGTGCGCTCGCGCGTCGATTTGCAAGGTGGCATATGGGTGCGTGCGCGCCAGGTGCGCGCACGCGCAAAGGGGATTGGGCGCGGGGCATGAAGCTAGCTCAGCATTCGCCTAACTCTATGGAATTTAGCCCAGATGTTGCATCCGCCGATGGGCGCGCACGCGCACAGCGCACGGGCATGCCACACCCCCCTTTTTTTGGATATGAAGAATGCACATCTTATCACATATTCAACAGGTAGCTAGCCAAGGGCCAAAAAAACACCTAAAACTTCATGTAAGACCTAGAAATGGGGTGTTTTCTACCATTCAAGTAATCCATAGTGCAAACTTCTATGAACAATAAAATCAAGGCTGGCTAAACAAGCAATGACTAAGCAATCACAAATCAAAGAAGAGTCCAATGGCTATAACATAGATGGCAAAAAGATAGATCTCACTATGGTGGGGTGTCTCCCACCTAGCACTTTTGTTTAACGTCCTTAAGTTGGACTTCCACTAGCTCAATGCTCTTTGTCAAGAGGTACATCTTCCAAAAGGAATACCTCAATCTCTTTGTTACTCTTCCTTTGCTCACCGTGATACAATTTTAGACAGTGCCCATTTACCTTGAAAATATCCGGACTTGAGGGATGGCGTAAATGGTAAACTCCATAAGGTTCATAGGGTCTCTCCCATCTCGATCTTAGCTTTCCGGGCAACAATCTGAACCTTGAGTTGTAAAGTAGGACTAGTTCACCGAGCCTAAATTCCCTTCTCCTAATGTTCTTATCATAGATGGCTTTCATCTTCTCTTTGTAAAGTGATGAGCAGATAATTTATACGCTTTTTGGCATTATTTTTAGTATGTTTTTAGTATGTTTTAGTTAGTTTTTATTATATTTTTATTATTTTTTATTTAAAATTCATTTTTCTGGACTTTACTATGATTTTGTGTGTTTTTCTATGATTTCAGGTATTTTCTGGCTGAAATTGAGGGACCTGAGCAAAAATCTGATTCAGAGGCTAAAAAGGACTGCAGATGCTGTTGGATTCTGACCTCCCTGTACTCGAAGTGGATTTTCTGGAGCTACAGAAGCCCGATTGGCGCGCTCTTAATTGAGTTGGAAATTAGACATCCTGGGCTTTCCAGCAATGTATAATAGTCTATACTTTTCCCGATATTTGATGGCCTAAACCGGCGTTCCAAATCAGCTCAAGAATTCTGGCGTTTAACGCCGAAACTGGCACAAGAATGGGAGTTAAACGCCCAAACTGGCACAAAAGCTGACGTTTAACTCCAAGAAAAGTCTCTACACATGAAAGCTTCAATGCTCAGCCCGAACACACACCAAGTGGGCCCGGAAGTGGATTTTTATGTCATTTACTCATTTTTGTAAACCCTAAGCTACTAGTTCTCTATAAATAGGACCTTTTGCTATTGTATTTTAAATCTTTTGATCACTTTAGATCTTAGGATCATCTTTGGATGTCTAGTTCTTAGATTATGGGAGGCTGGCCATTCAGCCATGTCTAGACCTTGTTCTTATGTATTTTCAATGGTGGAGTTTCTGCACACCATAGATTAAGGTGTGGAGCTCTGCTGTACCTCGAGTATTAATGCAATTACTATTGTTCTTCTATTCAATTCAGCTTATTCTTGTTCTAAGATATCACTTGTTCCTCAACTTGATGAATGTGATGATCCGTGACACTCATCTTCATTCTCACCTATGAATGTGTGCCTGACAACCACCTCCGTTCTACCTTAGATTGGGTGGATATCTCTTGGATTCTTTAACCGGAATCTTCGTGGTATAAGCTAGAATTGATGGTGGCATTCAAGAGAATTTGGAAGGTCTAAACCTTGTCTGTGGTATTCTGAGTAGGATTCAAGGATTAAATGACTGTGACGAGCTTCAAACTCGCGATTGTGGGGCGTTAGTGACAAACGCAAAAGAATCACTGGATTCTATTCCGACATGATCGAGAACCGATAGATGAATAGCCGTGCTGTGACAGAGCGTGTTGAACATTTTCACTGAGAGGACGGGACTCTAGCCATTGACAACGGTGATGCCCAACATACAGCTTGCCATGGAAAGGAGTAAGAAGGATTGGATGAAGACAGTAGGAAAGCAGAGAGACGGAAGGGACAAAGCATCTCCATACGCTTATCTGAAATTCTCACCAATGAATTACATAAGTATCTCTATCTTTACTTTATGTTTTATTTATCTTTTAATCATTAATCCTCCATAACCATTTGAATCCGCCTGACTGAGATTTACAAGATGACCATAGCTTGCTTCATACCAACAATCTCCGTGGGATCGACCCTTACTCGCGTAAGGTTTATTACTTGGACGACCCAGTGCACTTGCTGGTTAGTTGTGCGAAGTTGTGATAAAGAGTTGAGATTGCAATTGAGCGTACCATGTTGATGGCGCCATTGATGATCACAATTTCATGCACCATAAAGCCTAGAGTTGTCATAGGCCTCTAATCTCAAACATTCTAATTCTGCCAATTAAAGCTTCCTCTCAACTCCGGCCCTACCCAAAATTAGATTGCATTCCTTGATGTCCCAATATGCTTTGTGTTCAATTTCTACCGGTAAGTGGCAAGCTTTACCATACACCAACCGGAAGGGGCTAATGCCAATCGGCGTCTTGTATGCCGTTCGATATGCCCAAAGTGCGTCGGTAAGCTTGGCACTCCAATCTTTCCTACTAGGCTTCACAATCCTTTCCAATACATGCTTGATTTCCCGATTGGAAACCTTGGCTTGGCCGTTCGTTTGGGGGTGATAGGCTGTGGCAACTTTATGTATGATGCCGTATTTCTTCATGAGCCCTTCCATTCTTTTGTTGCAAAAGTTTGAACCTTGGTCACTCACGATTGCTCAGGTGATCCAAAGCGACAAATTATATTATTCCTCACAAAAGAGAGAACTACATTAGCATCGTCCGTCCGGGTGGGTATCGCTTCCACCCATTTGGACACATAATCGACGGCTAGTAGAATGTAGAGAAAACCATTAGAATTTGGGAATGGCCCCATGAAGTCGATACCCCATACATCAAAGATTTCACAAAATGCATGTTTTGTTGGGGGATTTTGATGAATTGATTTTTGGCGGTTTAGAATTTCACAAATGAAATCTCGTTGCAAGTATAGTTTCTAAACCAACACTAATCCTTTCATGCAAAAAATTGTTTGTCACAAGTAACAAACCCCTAAATTCTATAAACCGAAGTATTAAACCTTGGGTCGTTCTCCCTAGGAATTGCAATAAAGTATCTTGTTATTGGTTATGAGATATTTTGGGGTTTTTTTGAGGTTTTAGACAAGCAGTTTATCAAACACTTAGAAGGCATGAAAGAAAAGCATAGTAAATTGACAACAACAATGAAATATAATAACAATTATTGCAACGAATTTATAACAACAATCAAGAGAAACACAATTATTATGAATTACCTCAAATTGAATTGAAAGAAAATAGAAAGAACAAGAGTAGATCTACAACAAAATGTAGAAGCAACATAAAGGAAATTACAACAAAAGAATAGAGGAAGATGAATGTAACAACAAGAATTGAGAATCAAAAGTAGAAGGAAGCATGAATCTAAATCTAGATCCAAGAACTAAACCTAATCCTAATCCTAATTCTAGAGAGAAGTGAGAGCTTCTCTCTCTAAAACTAACTCTAAACTAATCCTAATGAGTGTGAATGATGGAATCCCCCTTTTGCTCTTCAATCCTTGGCTTTAAATAGCATTTTTGGCGCCAAAGTTGGTTGGGATTGGGCCTCACAACCCTTCTGAATTTGCTGGCCACGTTTTCATTAAAAAAATCATATACCAACACCGACGCGTACGTGCACAGCACGCGTACACATCCATGGGGTACTTCGCAAGGTGCGCGCGCGCGTCCATGGGCGAGTTTAATTCTTTGGCTTTTTGATGAGCGGATAATTTATACACTTTTTGGCATTATTTTTAGGTACTTTTTAGTAGGATCTAGCTACTTTTAGGGATGTTTTCATTAGTTTTTATGCTAAATTCACATTTCTGGACTTTACTATGAGTTTGTGTGTTTTTCTGTAATTTCAGATTTTTTCTGGCTGAAATTGAGGGACCTGAGCAAAACTCTGATAAGAAGGCTGACAAAGGACTGCTGATGTTGTTGGGTTCTGACCTACCTGCACTCGGAATGGATTTTCTGGAGCTAGAAAACTCTAAATGGCGTGCTCTCAATGGCTTTGGAAATTAGACATCCAGCGCTTTCCAGTAATATATAATAGTCCATACTTTATTCCTGATTAGACGATGTAAACTGGCGTTCAACTCCAGTTCCATGCTGCATTCTGGAGTCAAACACCAGAAACACGTCACGAGCCAGAGTTGAACGCCAAAAACACGTTACAACTTGGCGTTCAACTCCAAAAGAAGCCTCTGCACGT
>NC_029774.3:62741742-62749608 GCF_000817695.3 Arachis duranensis | reverse complement strand
TTTGGTCTCAGTTTTATTCTATTATTCATCTTAGGAGACTATTGATCATGTTTATGGGGGCGGGCCATTCGGCCATGCCTGGACCACTATCACTTATGTATTTTCAACGGTGGAGTTTCTACATACCATAGATTAAGGGTGTGGAGCTCTGCTGTACCTCAAGTTTTAATGCAATTACTACTATTTTCTATTCAATTCAGTTTATTCCTATTCTAAGATATTCGTTGCACTTCACCATGACGAATGTGATGATCCGTGATACTGATCATCATTCTCACCTATGAATGTGTGACTGACAACCACCCCCGTTCTACCTTAGACCGAGCACATATCTCTTGGATTCCTTAATCAGAGTCTTCGTGGTATAAGCTAGAATTGATGGCGGCATTCATGAGAATCCAAAAAGTCTAAACCTTGTCTGTGGTATTCTGAGTAGGATTCAGGGATTGAATGAATGTGACGAGCTTCAAACTCGCGATTGTTGGGCGTGATGACAAACGCAAAAGAATAAATGGATTCTATTCCGACATGATCGAGAACCGACAGATGATTAGCCGTGCCGTGACAGAGCATTTGGACCTTTTCACTGAGAGGATGGGATGTAGCCATTGACAACGGTGATGCCCTACATACAGCTTGCCATGGAAAGGAGTAAGAAGGATTGGATGAAGGTAGTAGGAAAGCAGAGATTCAAAAAGAGCATAACATCTTCATACGCCTATCTGAAATTCCCACCAATGATTTACATAAGTATTTCTATCTTTATTTTCTGTTTATTTATTATTATTATTCAAAAACTCCATAACCAATTATTATCCGCCTAACTAAGATTTATAAGATGACTATAGCTTGCTTCATACCAACAATCTCCATGGGATCGACCCTTACTCACGTAAGGTATTACTTGGATGACCCAGTGCACTTGCTGATTAGTTGTGCGAAGTTGTGAAGTTATGTTTGGACCATGGTATCATGCACCAAGTTTTTGGTGCCGTTACCAGGGAGAGAACGAACATGAATGCCATTATCAGAAATCACAATTTCGCCTACCACTTTTCATGATCTTCTCCACTTTGTATGCTTTCTTTTCACTCCTTTGATCCTTCCCTAACCCTTTTCAACCTGGAATCACTTAACAAACAAGTCAAGGCATCTAATGGAATCAAAGGTGAATTAAATTTAGCTAATTAAGGACCTAGAAAGCATGTTTTCACACTTAAGCACAAATTGGGAGACAATCATGAAACCATGCTATTTCATTGAATAAATGTGGGTAAAAGGTCATAAAATCCCTTAAATGAGGCATAAGATAAACCCTGCAAATGGAGTTTATCAACCTCCCCACACTTAAACCAAGCATGTCCTCATGCTTAAACCAAGAATGAAGTAAGGGTATGGCATTTATTCAATGGAAACTAACTAAATGCAATCTACCTATATGCACTATCTACATGAATGCAATTGCTCGGTCGAAATAAATTAATTACTCAAGAATACATATATAAGCACAAGGGCCAAAGGTATTAACAACCATGCCAAACCACAATTGAATTGAGCTATTAAATATTTTTACAAACTTGCATGAAAGAAGATGATCATAGGTGGAAACATGTAATTGAGCATCAAACCCTCACCGGATGTATTTGCACTCTATTCGCTCAAGTGTTTAGTGTTGATTCACTCAATTCTCTCCTAATCATGCTTTCCAAGATTTGTTTTTCATCTAAAAATCAACATTTATTTCATGCATGCATACAATTATCATGAGGTCTTTTCATTGGTTGTAATAGGGCTAGGGTCAAGGTATGATGCATATATGGTTAAGTGAGTTTGAAATTTGAATCTTTGATAGGCTTAGACTTCCCACCTAGCCTATGACATCCTATACAATTAAGTTCTAACCTAACTACCCATTTTTCACTTTTTCACATACTCATGTATCCCTTTTCATTTCACAACACTTATGCATCAATTTTATTGAGCTACACTTTGCTTTGGGGTATTTTGTCCCATTTTTATTTTTTTCTTCTTTTTATTTCTTTTTCTACTTTTTTTCTTTTCTTTTTTTTCACATTTATTATATTTTTTTCTTTTTCTTTTCTTTTTCTCATTTTTTTATTTTTCTTTCTTTCAAGCTACATACAAGAACATCAATGCATAAGGTCTATACATTTTAATTAATACATGAGTATGTACCCAATTCCCAATATTTCCAATAAAAATACAAAACTACCCTTTTACTCCCCCAACATCCCAAGGTTCCCACACTTGAATGATACTCACACATACTAGCCTAAGCTAATCGAAGATCCAAATAGAGGACAATTATTGTTTTTCACTTTAAGGCTTGTAATGTGCTAAAATAAGAACAAGTGGGTTAAGCATATGCTCAAAGTTGGCTAACAATAGAAGATAAAAGGTAGGCTATTAGGGTAAGTGCGCTAATGAATTGATGGCCTCAATCATATAAATGCATGAATACACAAAATAATGGACATAAAAAATCAAACAAATCAAAGATCTCAATCATAGAAAGAGAATAATGCACACAAGAAGGAAAAATAAGTGGTTATAAGATGTAACCACACCATTAGGCTCGAATCTCACAAGCTTGTGTGTTCTTAGCTCAAAAACATGATCCATAATATATATAATTCAAGCAAGTTCTAAGAAAAGTTTTCACTCAAATCAATTGAGGTGCCCTATAGATAGAAATCTTGAAAAATTTCATTATTTTGACTAAGCTTATTTTGTATATGTATGAAAAATTAAGAAAATGCAAGTAAAAATCCTAAAAACCTAAAATGAAATGCAAAAGTGTTGGGATTAGAAATTTGTCACCCAAAATCACCGATTGGTCGGACGACCTCCCCACACTTAAAAGTTTGCACCGTCCTCGGTGCATTCAAAGATGAGCAAGGGGGTACGACGACTCTCTGGATTGCTAACTTCAGCTGGTAGTTCAACCTGGTTGTTGCGTGTTCTTTCTTCCACTTCTGTTATTGATTGTGGTGCATCATATCATGAAAAATAGAAAATAACACCATAAGATGAGAAGATATAAAAGCAAGAAAGCATACATTGTTGGAATGAGGTAAATCACTAGAATTAAGTGAGTGAATTAGTGTGACATGAATGACAAATAGGTGTGTGAATTCTAAATTGGGCGCCTTGTAGAACACACATTAACATAAAAAGTGATGTCACAAAAGAAGTATACACTTCACTTATCCTAGTATGCTTGAGATGCTTTAAGTGAACTTGTAAGGTAAAACAAGCATTGAAGAAGCAGGAAAGCATTCAAGCTAAAAACACATGGATGCATATGAATAAGAAACAAAATGCATTGAAGTAATTGCACAACATCATCCATCAAGAGATTGCCTAGGCAAAGAAAAGGATTCAAATCACATGGTGGCCAAATCATGCAATTCAAAAGGATGTAAAAGCTTGAAGGCAATGTCATGTACTTGGTATTCTTAAAAGGTAAGCATGAAAAAAATCTCAAAACCAAGTAGCAAAATATAACCTCAACAATAGAGTCCAACAAAGTTTATAAACATAATTATGTTAAGATAACATCCCTTTTTAATACTCAGCAGCAATTAATGGTAAACAAGAATAACAATCCAACACTTACAATGAAAAAGAGAAAACGAAATGAAAACTAACTAAAACTAACTAATCAACTAACTAACTAACTAATTAGTTGACTAAAATAAATGGTTATCAATGGTGTTTGGGAGTGTTGGATGAGGGGTAGAAGAAGGGAAGAAGAAAAGAGAAGGAAGGAAATGGAAAGAGGAGAAGAAAAGAGATGTGTTGAAGGAAGGGCAGCCGCGCACGCGCATATGGTAGTGGAGTGGGCTCGACGCGTATGTGCAAGGTACGCGTACACGTTCCTGGTGAATCGGAGATGAGGCGCGCATGCGTCCATCGCGCTTACGCGCAGGTTGATGTTTGTGCCTCAGGCACAAAGTTCGCATAGTACAAGCGCAACTCTCGGGTCATTGGCTGGGGGTGGAACTTTTGCATCCACGCGGACGCGTCATGTATGCGTGCGCGTGGCATGGCCGAAAAGCTTGGGTACGCGTACGCACCAGGTGTACGCACGCGTGGATAGTGCTCTATTTTTCAAAAATTTTTCTATGTTTTGCACCAATCCAAGCGTTCCAAACCTCCAAACAGCTACCAAAACACCATAAAACCTTATTTAACATACTAAACTACCAAATAAACTCAACAAACTAAACTAAACATGAAATTAACCTAATTACCAATATGTACAAAAGAGAAAAATGAAAAGAATTTACCATGGTGGGGTGCCTCCCACCCAGCACTTTTGTTTATTGTCCTTAAGTTGCACTTCTCAAGGTGGCTTGTGCTTAAACTCATCTTGGAATATCCATTAATGCTTGAGTCTCCAATAAGCACCATTCTTCAAAATTAATAACTCCAAGCTTTGATGGAATTCTTCACAAACCATGGGCTCCCAAAGTTGATCCTCATGTGTTCCCGGATCCCATATTTTGTTTTCACACCCATCTCCAAGTTGATTATCATTAGTCCATGTGGGTGGTGAGCAAAGTGAATTCTCAAATAAATGACCAAACATCATCCTAGACCCAAGCAATCTAGTTCTACACCAACTCTTGCTATTAAGCTTTGAATATGTAACCACGGTGAACCTATAATGGCATTTCCAACCACTAACCATATTCTTTTTACTCTTAAAGCCACAAATATGTCTAAGTTGACCATCTGTTTCAATCAAACAATATTCAAGGGGAATAATAAAGCTTGAGTATAAGGAATTTACCCACTTGAATGAAAGAATGGATGGTGATGGCTTGGGGAGAGGTATCTCCAATGTGCTAGCAAGCTCTACTCCCTTGCTTGCTTCCTCGTTAATCTCCACCTCTTCATAAACTTCTTCATTCTCAATCCTTTGTTCATCAACTTCATCTAACTCTTCTCCATCACTCAAGTCATAAATCGGAGGACGAGAGAAATCTACCTCCACATCACTTTCAAATTCATTAGGAGAAGGTTCTTCAAATTCAAAGAATTCTTCACCAAGAAGATTGGATGCATGATCTTCATCACCAAGGGAACTCAATTCTTGCTTCATTCTCTCCAATTCTTCATTCAAAATTTGTTTTGGAGGTTGTGCACTCTCCTCCTCAATATCAAATTCAATCGCCTTGGAGAGGTTCTCTTCGACTCTAGGTTCCTAAGGAGGTTTTGCATCTCCTATGTCTTCAATCACTTCTTCCTCTTCTTCAATGATCATAGGCTCCTCCAATTGCTCTAATACAAAATAATATCCCTCATTTTCCATCGGAGTTTCCAATCTCTCCTTCATGCTATGCTTTTCAATTAATTCTCCACATGTGACCATAGGAGTGCTTTGAGTGCTCAAGCATTGGGAGGCCAAAGTGCTTACTACCTTGGTCAAGGTAGCCACGAATTCTAGCATCTCCCTTTGCATTTCTCCTTGCCCTTGAAGTATAAGGTCAAGGATTTCATCCATTGGGGATTAGGGTGGATAAGAGGGTTCATTGTCTTGGAGAAAGGGTCATAATAGGAAGGTGGTTCTTCTTGGTAGGGGTATGGTGGTATATATTGAGGTGGTTCTTGGGAGTATGGATATTGGAATGGTGGTTCCATGCATGGCTCATATGGTTCAAAAGGTGCTTGGTAGGATGGATATGGATTATGGTCATATGGAGGTGCTTGGTGGTAGAGGGCTTGTGAGTATGGTTCATGTTGAGGATATGACTCATAGGCATATGGTAGTGGTTCTTGAAAGTCACAAGGAGATTCACCATAGCCATTGGATTGATATGCATCAAAAAGTGGCTCTTGTTCATAGTGCATTGGTGGAGGTTGTTGCTATGAGGATTGATCATATGCATATGGCTCCTCCCACCTTCGAGTATCCCAGCCTTGATACATCTCTTTATTGTAATCTCCACTTCCTACAACATAGTTGTAATTACACTCGTAGCTAAAGTGAGAATTCATGATGAAAAGAGAAAACAAAAATCAAAACCTAATAGAAAACAAGAGAAACAAAATTCTATAACTAGCAAATAAAGCAAAAAGCAAGATATTCACACTATTCACATATGTACAATGACCAATAACATAATACCATTGCAATTCCCGGCAACGGGGCCATTTTGATGAATTAATTTTTGACAGTTTAGAATTTCACAAATAAAATCTCGTTGCAAGTATAGTTTCTAAACCAACACTAATCCTTTCATACAAAAATTTGTTTGTCACAAGTAACAAACCTCTATAATCTATAAACTGGGGAATTGTAATAAAGTGTCTTGTTATTGGTTTTGAGATATTTTGGGGTTTTTTTGAGGTTTTAGACAAGAAATACAAATGGCAAAGAAAATAAACTAACAACTAACAAATCTCCTAGCAAGATATGAGAACTAGAAGTCCTATCCTAGTTATCCTCCTCAATTGCGGCCACAAATTGTTCATTGCTACCACTTAGTTAACCTCTAACCATGGATGAAAGTCAAGTGGATGAATCAATTTGATTCCTCAAGTCCTAATCAACTCCTAAAGGAAAGACTAGCTTTAGAGGCATTCAAATCAATTAGCAACTTCTAATTATCAATCAACAAAGGAATTAGATAACTCAAGAGTCACTAATTACTCTACCTAGGCCAAGGTGAACAAAATCTAATCTAAAATCCAACCAAGCATTTTATCAAACACTTAGAAGGCATGAAAGAAAAGCATAGTAAATTGACAACAACAATGAAATCTAACAACAATTATTGCAAGGAATTTTTAACAACAATCGAGAGAAACACAATTATTATGAATTACCTCAAATTGAATTGAAAGAAAATAGAAGGAACAAGAGTAGATCTACAACAAAATGTAGAAGCAACATAAAGGAAATTACAACAAAAGAATAGAGGAAGATGAATGTAACAACAAGAATTGAGAATCAAAAGTAGAAGAAAGCATGAATCTAAATCTAGATCTAAGAACTAAACCTAATCTTAATCCTAATTCTAGAGAGAAGTGAGTGCTTCTCTCTCTAAAACTAACTCTAAACTAATCCTAATGAGTGTGAATGATGCAATCCCCCTTTTATTCTTCAATCCTTGGCTTTAAATAGCATTTTTGGCGCCAAAGTTGGTTGGGATTGGGCCCCACAACCCTTCTGAATTCGCTGGCCACGTTTTCATTAAAAAATCATATACCAACACCGTCGCGTACGTGGTGGATGAAATTATGATCCATATTCTTTTGTACTTGTATAAAATCATTATTATGGCACCAGTTGAATTCACAACTCCGTTCAACTAACCAGCAAGTGTACTGGGTCGTCCAAGTAATAAACCTTACGTGAGTAAGGGTCGATCCCACAGAGATTGTTGGTATGAAGCAAACTATGGTCACCTTGTAAATCTCAGTTAGGCAGATTAAATTGGTTTATGGGTTTTCGAAAATTAATAATAATTGGAAAATAAAAAGGGATAGAAATACTTATGTAAATCAATAGTGAGAATTTCAGATAGGTGTGTGGAGATGTTGTGCTCCTCTTGAAACTCTACTTCACTACTCACTCTTCCTTCAATCCTTCTTACTCCTTTCCATGGCAAGCTGTATGTAGGGCATCACCATCATCGGTGGCTACTTTCAATCCTCTCAGGAAAATGATCCTATGCGGCTGTCACTCGAACGGCTAATCGTCTGGAGGCATCACCCATGGTTGATGGCTACATCCCGTCCTCTCAGTGAAAACGTTCCTATGCTCTATCACAGCACGGCTAATCATCTGTCGGTTCTCAATCAGGTTGGAATAGAATCCATTGATTCTTTTGC
>NC_029774.3:62740720-62741441 GCF_000817695.3 Arachis duranensis | reverse complement strand
AAAGATGTCTAATACAATAGTAACTTATCCTATTTATACTAGACTAGCTACTAGGGTTTACATGAGTAAGTAATTGATGTATAAATCCACTTTCGGGGCCCACTTGGTGTATGCTTGGGCTGAGCTTGTTCTATCCACGAGCTGAGGCTTTTCTTGGAGTTGAACTCCGAGTTATGATGTGTTTTGGGCGTTCAACTCCGGATCATGGCGTTTTTCTGGCGTTTAACTCCAAACAGCAGCATGTACTTGGCGTTCAACGCCAAGTTACGTCATCAATTTCCGAATAAAGCATGAACTATTATATATTGCTGGAAAGCTCTGGATGTCTACTTTCCAACGCCGTTAAGAGCGCGCCATTTAAAGTTCTATAGCTCCAGAAAATCCATTTCGAGTGCAGGGAGGTCAGATTCCAACAGCATCAGCAGTCCTTTTGTCAGCCTTTTTCAGAGTTTTGCTCAAGTCCCTCAATTTCAGCCAGAATTTACCAGAAATCACAGAAAAACACACAAACTCATAGTAAAGTCCAGAAATGTGAATTTAACATAAAAACTAATGAAAACATCCCTAAAAGTAGCTCAAACTTACTAAAAACTACCTAAAAATAATGCCAAAAAGCGTATAAATTATCCGCTCATCACAACACCAAACTTAAATTGTTGCTTGTCCCCAAGCAACTGAAAATCAAATAGGATAAAAAGAAGAGAATATACTATAAATTCCA
>NC_029774.3:62739657-62740292 GCF_000817695.3 Arachis duranensis | reverse complement strand
CTTGATTTAGCCGCTTAGGCCTGGATTTTATTTCCTTGGGCCCTCCTATCCATTGATGCTCAAAGCCTTGGATCCTTTTTACCCTTGCCTTTTGGTTTTAAGGGCTATTGGCTTTTTCTACTGCTCCTTCTTTTTCTTTCTATATTTTTTTACAAGCTTTTGCTTTTTCACTGCTTTTTCTTGCTTCAAGAATCAATTTCATGATTTTTCAGATCTTCAATAACATTTCTCTTTGTTCATCATTCTTTCAAGAGCCAATAATTTTAACACTCATAAACAACAATATCAAAAGACATATGCACTGTTCAATCATTCATTCAGAAAACAAAAAGTGTTGTCACCACATCAATATAATTAAACTAAATTCAATGATAAATTCGAAATTTATGTACTTCTTGTTCTTTTGAGTTAAAATATTTTTCGTTTAAGAGAGGTGAAGAATTAATGGAATTTATTCATAGCTTTAAGGCATGGTTACATACTAATGATCATGAAGTAGAGACACAAAACATAGATAAACACAACATTAAAAACCGAAAATAGAAAGATATAAAGAACAAGGAATGAATCCACCTTTAGTGGCGTCTTCTTCTTGAAGGTCCAATAATGTCCTTAAGCTCTTCTATGTCCCTTCC
>NC_029774.3:62739036-62739501 GCF_000817695.3 Arachis duranensis | reverse complement strand
GTATTGAGTTGCTCCCAATAGTTGTTGGGAGGAAAGTGCATCCCTTGAGGCATCTCAGGGATTTGTTGATGATGAGCTTCCTCATGCACCTTTTGAGGACCGTGAATGGTCTCTCTTGCTTGCTCCATCCTCTTCTTGGTGATGAGCTTATCCTCTTCAATGGGGATATCTCCTTCTATGATAACTCCAGCTGAGCAACACAGATGGCAAATAAGGTGAGGAAAAGCTAGCCTTGCCATTGTGGAGGACTTGTCGGCTATTTTGTAGAGTTCATTGGAGATGACCTCATGAACTTCTACTTCCTCTCCAATCATGATGCTATGAATCATGATGGCCCGATCCACAGTAACTTCAGATCGGTTGCTAGTAGGAATGATAGAGCGTTGAATGAACTCCAACCATCCTCTAGCCACAGGCTTGAGATCCAGTCTTCTTAGTTGAACTGGCTTGCCTTTGGAGTCTATT
>NC_029774.3:62737365-62738844 GCF_000817695.3 Arachis duranensis | reverse complement strand
CGACTTGTTGCATGGGGTTGGTTAAGACTTCCCAACCTCTTCTTTGGATCTCATGTCGGATCTCCGGATACTCATTCTTTTTGAGCTTGAAAGGGACCTCGGGGATCACCTTCTTCTTTGCCACAACATCATAGAAGTGGTCTTGATGGCTCTTGGAGATGAATCTTTCCATCTCCCATGACTCGGAGGTGGAAGCTTTTGTCTTCCCTTTTCCTTTTTTAGAGGATACTCCGGCCTTAGGTGCGATTGATGGTAATGGAAAAACAAAAATCTTATGCTTTTACCACACCAAACTTAAAATATTGCTCGCCCTCGAGCAATAAAGAAAAGAAGAGAAGAAGAAGAAGAAGAAGAAATATGGTAGAGAGGGAGAGAGGTAGGTTCGGCTAAGTGGGAGAAGATGGGTTTGTGTTGTGTGAAAATGAAGGAGAATGGAAGGGTATTTATAGGGAGAGGGGAGGGTGTATGTTTGGCCATTTTGGGTAGGAATGGGTGGGAAATTGATTTTGAATTTTATGAACGTAGGTGGGGTTTATGGGGAAGAGTGGGTTGATGTGAGTGGTGAATGGGGTAATTGGGAAGAGGAATTGAGGTGATTGGTGAGGAGTGTTGGGAAGTGTGACATGGGGAATACAAATCACAAAAATAGGATTAGGAGGTAAGGTGGGAATATGTTAGGAGGGGATCCTGTGGGGTCCACAGATCCTGAGGTGATCCTGTGGGATCCACAGGTCCTGAGGTGTCAAGGAATTCCATCCCTGCACCAAATAGGCATGTAAAATGCCTTTGCACACCATTCTGGCGTTTAAACGACCATTGGTGCACGTTCTAGGCGTTCAACACCCATGTAAAGCATGTTTCTAGCGTTGAATGCCAGTTTCATGCTTGTTACTGGCGTTCAGCGCCAGTTTTTCTTCTTTAGGCACATTTCTGGTGTTCAGCGCCAGAATGTTGCTTGTTTCTGGCGTTCAGCGCCAGAATGATGCTCTGTTCTGGCGTTGAACGCTAGCCAGATGCATCTTACTGGCGTTGAACGCCAGCCTGTGCGTCCTCCATGGTGTGAAAATTTTTTTCTTCTGTTTTTGACTCTGTTTTTAATTTTTTTTGATTTTTTCGTGACTCCTCATGATCATGTACCTAATAAAACACAAAATAACAATAAAACAAAATAAAATAAAATAAAAATTAGATAAAATTGGGTTGCCTCCCAACAAGCGCTTCTTTAGTGTCAATAGCTTTGACAGTGGCTCTCATGGAGCCACTAGGTGATCAAGTCAATGTTTGTGTAGTCCCAACACCAAACTTAGAGTTTGGATATGGGGTCTGAACACCAAAGTTAGAGTTTGGTTGTGGCCTCACAACACCAAACTTAGAGTTTGACTGTGTGGGCTCTTCTTGACTCTGAACTGAGAGAAGCTCTTCATGCTTACTCTCTTTTGTCACAGAGGGATGGCCATGTGCCTTAAACACAAGGTAGTC
>NC_029774.3:62736727-62737204 GCF_000817695.3 Arachis duranensis | reverse complement strand
CAACAGGGATGTAAAGGCCTTCAACCTTTACTAACATGTCCTCTACTATTCCATAAGCTTGCCTCAATGACTTGTCTGCCAATTGTAATGAGAACAAGGCAGGTTGTACCTCAATGATTCCCAGCTTCTCCATTACAGAGAGTGGCATAAGGTTTATCCCTGACCCTAGATCACATAGAGCCTTTTCAAAGGTCATGGTGCCTATGGCACAAGGTATTAAGAACTTGCCAGGATCTTGTTTCTTTTGAGGTAGAATTTTCTGAATCCAAGCATCTAGTTCACTAATGAGCAAGGGAGGTTCACTTTTCCAAGTCTCATTACCAAACAACTTGGCATTCAGCTTCATGATAGCTCCTAAATATTGAGCAACATGCTCTCCAGTCACATCTTCATCCTCTTCAGAGGAAAAATAGTCTTCAGAGCTCATGAATGGCAGAAGGAGATTTAATGGAATCTCTATGGTCTCTATATGAGCCT
>NC_029774.3:62736019-62736344 GCF_000817695.3 Arachis duranensis | reverse complement strand
GATTTCTCCATGATGGATTATAGGTGTTTCCATAAGGTTCACCCATGTAATTAACCTCTACCATGGCAGGGTTCTCAGGGTCATAAGCTTCTTCAGAAGCTGCCTCTCTAGTACTGTTGGATGCATGTTGCCATCCATTCAGATTTTGAGATATCATGTTGACCTGTTGAGTCAACACTTTGTTCTGAGCCAATATGGCATTCAGAGCATCAATTTCAAGAACTCCTTTCTTCTGAGGTATCCCATTATTCACGGAATTCCTCTCAGAGGTATACATGAACTGGTTGTTTGCAACCATGTCAATGAGTTCTTGAGCCTCTTCAGG
>NC_029774.3:62729425-62732894 GCF_000817695.3 Arachis duranensis | reverse complement strand
GGGGCCCACTTGGTGTGTGCTTGGGCTGAGCTTGATGAATTCACGTGCTAAGGCATATCTTGGCGTTGAACTCTGAGTTATGACGTGTTTTGGGCGTTTAACTCCGGATCATGACGTTTTTCTGGCGTTTAACTCCAGACAGCAGCATGAACTTGGCGTTCAACGCCGAGTTACATCGTCAATCTTCGAATAAAGCATAAACTATTATATATTGCTGGAAAGCTCTGGATGTCTACTTTCCAACGCCGTTAAGAGCGCGCCATTTGGAGTTCTGTAGCTCCAGAAAATCCATTTCGAGTGCAGGGAGGTCAGATTCCAACAGCATCAGCAGTCCTTTTGTCAGCCTTTTTCAGAGTTTTGCTCAAGTCCCTCAATTTCAGTCAGAATTTACCTGAAATCACAGAAAAACACACAAACTCATAGTAAAGTCCAGAAATGTGAATTTAACATAAAAACTAATGAAAACATCCCTAAAAGTAGCTTGAACTTATTAAAAACTACCTAAAAACAATGCCAAAAAGCGTATAAATTATCCGCTCATCAGTACGCATCCATGGGGTACTTCGCAAGGTGCGCGTAATCACCTGGTGCGCACGCGCGTCCATGGGCGGGTTCAATTCTTTGGCTTTTCATGATCTTCTCCACTTTGTATGCTTTCCTTTCACTCCTTTGATCCTTCTCTAGTCCTTTTCAACCTGGAATCACTTAAAAAACAAGTCAAGGCATCTAGTGGAATCAAAGGTGAATTAAATTTAGCTAATTAAGGACCTAGAAAGCATGTTTTCACACTTATGCACAAATTGGGAGACAATCATGAAACCATGCTATTTCATTGAATAAATATGGGTAAAAGGTCATAAATTCTCTTAAATGAAGCATAAGATAAACCCTACAAATGGATTTTATCCTTCTTTGCAAGTGTAGGAAATGGGATTGGTTGAGCAATTTCTTCTTCCACGGCTCCCTTATTCTTAGGGGCCTCACTTGTTGGTTGAGTCTCTTCATCCTCAACTATGATTTGTGCTTCCTCCTCCTCTTCTATTTCTTCTATCTCGATTCCGTCCTCCTCTTGAGTGATTATGATTGGACTTGTGTCATTTGCCTTCTTCTCTTTCAATTGAGTCCCGGATCTCAAGGTAATGGCATTAATGCCACCTTTTTGGATTGGGTTGAGGTTGAGAGGGAATGGCACTAGAACTTGGGGCTTGAAGAGCGGAAGTGGAGGGTGGATCCATGCGTGCAAGAAGAGCTTGTAGAGTAGATGTAAGACTGGTAAGGCTGAAAGCAAGTGTGGTTTGAAGCTCTTTTTGGCCTTGGAGAATAGTTCGGAGTGTATCATCTTGATTGGGAGAAGTGGAAGGGTATGTGTTTTGAGGGGCTTGTGATTGGTTGGGTAGAGGTGGTGGTCGTTGATGTGGTGGTTGATAGGTTTGGTAGTTTCTTCCTTGGTTTTGTTGGGTGTATGGTTGGCTTTGGGAGTATCAGTTTTGTGAGTTGTTGTTGTTCCATCTTTGATTGCCTCCATTGTTGTTGTTGTCCCTACCTCTTTGTTGGTGATTGTCCCTCCAATTTTGATTATAATTGCCACCCCATTGATTGTAGCTTCCTCCTTGTTGGGGATACCCTTAGTTGAAATTGCCGCCTTGTTGGTGGTACCCTTGATTTGGGCAGTCATAATAGTTGTGGGTAGCTGCCAAGGTATTATCTTCTTGAAGACTTAGACACTCGTCCGTGTAATGGGAATAGCAAGAGCAAATGCCACACACTTTTGGGGGGACCAATTGTTGACAATATTGTTGAGGAGGTTGTTGGCTATATTGTTGAGGAGGTGGTGAAGGTTGTTGTTGATCCAATGGGAGTTGCTTTAGAATGTTTGTCATCTCACCCAAGGATTTGGCAAGAGCGGCGGTCTCTGATGAGCAGATAATTTGTACGCTTTTTGGCATTGTTTTTAGGTAGTTTTTAGTAGGATCTAGCTACTTTTAGGGATGTTTTCATTAGTTTTTATGTTAAATTCACATTTCTGGACTTTACTATGAGCTTGTGCATTTTTCTGCGATTTCAGGTATTTTCTGGCTGAAATTGAGGGACCTGAGCAAAATTCTAATAAAAGGCTGACAAAGGACTGCTGATGCTGTTGGATTCTGACCTCCCTGCACTCGAAATGGATTTTCTGGAGCTACAGAACTTCAAATGGCGCGCACTCAACGGCGTTGGAAAGTAGACATCTAGAGCTTTCCATCAATATATAATAGTCCATACTTTATTCGTGATTAGACGACGTAAACGGGCGCTCAACGCCAGTTCCATGCTGCATTCTGGAGTCAAACGCCAGAAACACGTCACGAACCAGAGTTGAACACCAAAAACACGTTACAACTTGGTGTTCAACTCTAAAAGAAGCCTTAGCTCGTGTAAAGTTCAATCTCAGCCCAAACATACACCAAGTGGGCCCCAGAAGTGGATTTATGCATCAATTACTTATTTTTGTAAACCCTAGTAGCTAGTCTAGTATAAATAGGACTTTTTACTAGTATATTGATATCTTGGTATCTATCTCTAGATGCCTAGTCCTGAGAACTTGGGGGGGCTGGCCATTCGGCCATGCCTAAACCTTTATCACTTATGTATTTTCAACGGTGGAGTTTCTACACACCATAGATTAAGGGTGTGGAGCTCTGCTGTACCTCGAGTTTCAATGCAATTACTACTATTTTCTATTCAATTCAGTTTATTCCTGTTCTAAGATATTCGTTGCACTTCAACATGAGGAATGTGATGATCCATGACACTCATCATTATTCTCACCTATGAATGCGTAACTGACAACCACTTCCGTTCTACCTTAGACCGGGCGCATATCTATTGGATTCCTTAATCAGAATCTTCGTGGTATAAGCTAGAATTGATGGCAGCATTCATGGGAATCCGGAAAGTCTAACCTTGTCTGTGGTATTCCGAGTAGGATTTTGGGATTGAATGACTGTGACGAGCTTCATACTCACGATTGTTGGGCGTGATGAAAAACGCAAAAGAATCAAGGGATTCTATTCCAATATGATCGAGAACCGACAGATGATTAGCCATGCTGTGTGATGCTACGATTTTAGAAAATTGCACGATCGGCAAAAATTCCTTCCGGCAAGTGCACCGGTTATCTTCAAGTAAAAACTCACAATAGAGTGAGGTCGAATCCCACAAGGATTGGTTGAATGAGCAATTCTGATTAGAAGTGTGTTCTAGTTGAGCGGAATCAAGATTTAGATGATAATTGCAGAATCTTAAATTGCATGAATTAAAGAGCGAGAAGTTAAAGTGCTGAAATTAAAAAGGGATCGGGGTGATTGCATGAATTTTAATTGCAGAATGTAAAGAGAAAGTGGTAGATCAGAAATGGGGAATTCATTGGGTTTCAGGAGATATTGAGATCTCCGAAACAAAACATTTTTATCCCTTCCTCAACCAATGC
>NC_029774.3:62721529-62722794 GCF_000817695.3 Arachis duranensis | reverse complement strand
AATACTCTTGGTTAATGGAAGAGTATGGTTAGAGCAGTTGAGGAATTAATTCAAATAATTAGTGGGTTAGTGAGTTAGTTGCTTGAAAGGAAAGGCATAAAGAAAGAAAAAGCAAATAACAGAGTGCAGGAATTAAAATCAACAAGTAACTTGAACTGAATTAACAAAACAAGAAAAATGCTCAATCTAGTTAACTTCCAATTTGAGAATTGTCAATCGAAAACCAATCCCCGGCAACGGCGCCACAAAACTTGATGCTACGATTTTAGGAAATTGCACGATCGGCAAAAATTCCTTCCGGCAAGTGCACCGGTTATCGTCAAGTAAAAACTCACAATAGAGTGAGGTCGAATCCCACAAGGATTGGTTGAATGAGCAATTCTGATTAGAAGTGTGTTCTAGTTAAGCGGAATCAAGATTTAGATGAGAATTGCAGAATCTTAAATTGCATGAATTAAAGAGCGAGAAGTTAAAGTGCTGAAATTAAAGGGGATGGGGGTGCTTGCATGAATTAATTGCAGAATGTAAAGAGAAAGTGGTAGATCAGAAATGGGGAATTCATTGGGTTTCAGGAGATATTGAGATCTCCGAACCAAAACATTTTTATCCCTTCCTCAACCAATGCATTCATTGAATTTTGCTTGGCAATCTTATATGATTGGATCCCAATCCCTTGGCTCACCAATTCTCTCTAAAAACAAACAAATTCCCAATCCCTTGGTTTAAATGTTCATAAGAAGAGATGACGCTCGATCACTGATTATACCACACAGTTTCATGAACCACAATTTGGTAGGATTACATGTCACAATATCCATCCAAACCCCAATCCAATTCACTGTGAGAAAGCTTCTCTAGCATGAATCCTCCATTCCTTTCCCAAGGTTCCGAAGGATTCCAATTATGGATAGTTTCTTTCCCAAGACAACTAACCAATAGAATTAGATCGAGAAGCTTTCTAACAAAATTCAAGAGAAAAGATTGAAGAAGAAGATAAAAAATATTATTGATTCATTGAATTACAATAAAGCTCCCTAACCCAATGAAAGGGGTTTAGCGAGTCATAGCTCTGAATTCAATTACAAAAAAAGTATGAAAACTAGAAAAATGATCAAAAGTCCTCCCTAACTTAAATTCTATCCTATTTATACAATTTCTAAATTGAGCTTCTGTTGTGTTCCTTGGGCTTTGAGGCCTTTCCTTGATTCCCTTTTGCTTTAGGCTTATGGTCCAAAATCCTGATGAGGCTGTGATCCAATTCTGCA
>NC_029774.3:62717738-62720166 GCF_000817695.3 Arachis duranensis | reverse complement strand
CTTTTTGGTTGCCCTTTTTCAGTGGCTTTTTCTTCTTCTTTTTCTTTCTTTTTCATGGCCAAAGACATTTATTTATCAAGATCCATAGACAGTATTCAACTTCTACACAAAAATGATAATTCTACACTCAATTTCCAGTGAGCTGACTAAACAATCAAGCATGCATACCACCACTTAATTCTACTTGATTTGTCACTAATTGAGCCAAGTTCCTTTTGTTCAAACTTTTCTTTTATTTTTGGAAACATAACAAGTATGGCAAGCATTTGTTTAAGAAGGTGAAGTTATATCCAAACATCTAGGCATTCACTTTATTCAAAGCAGTAAACAGACAAACATACTAGAAATTTCACATTCCAGAAAGATTCAACAATTACAGTTTAAACCAGAACAAGCATGCTTTTGTTTGCCTTTTAAAGAGTGGTCAAGGAACAATACCACCTTGTGAAATTTCTTGTTTTCTCTTTGTTTCCAGGAAACAATTTGATTTCTCCTTCTTCTCCTAGTTGTTGCTTCATGTTCTTTCTAAGATCCTTGTTTCCTTTCCTGCAAAGAGTGATGAAGTTGCTTGCTTCTCAAGCACTTGAGTGGTTAGCTCAACTATGTATGGGCACGTGTCTGAGTCTTAAGTTGGTGTGTGAACACCAAACTTAGTCTCCTACTTACTCCTCTGCTCTTTGAATCCTTGAATTCTCCTTGGAATGAAGTTGCTGCTAAGGATTTTAAGCATTTTTGTGATTGCTTAGAATGGTTGTTCCTTTCATATAATTCAAAGGTTGTTGTGTTCAGTTGATCTGTATGGTGGAACACCAAACTTAGAGTCACACATTCCCCTTTGAATTATTGATCCCCAGATTCATTGTTTGGTGTGAAACACCAAACTTAATTCTTTGCAATGCACAGAAACTACTTCACCTTTTTATTGAAACAAATAAAAGAAACAGCAAAGTAGTATTACCTCAGGTTGGGTTGCCTCCCAACAAGCGCTTCTTTAACGTCATTAGCTTGACGGTTGTCTCTTGTTAGGGTGGGTTGTAGTGCTTGATGTCCTCTCCTCTCACTATGAAAACGTCCCCATTTGATTCCTTCATGATTTCCAAATGTTCCATAGAAAGAACTTTCCTGATTGTGAACACTTGAGGGAGCTGGGAAGGAATGGGTTTGAGGCCAGGTGGGATTGGCAAATAATGACTTGATATCACTTTATCTCCCAGAGAGAAACCTTCGGTGGGAATTTTCTCGTTTCTCCACCCTCTTGGCAATTTCTTTACAATTCTTCCCTCTCTCTTGAGGATTTCTTCATTGACCCTTATGCCAGGAGGATCCTTCTGATCTGTTTCTATTGATTCTTGTGGCTTTAACTCTTGCAATTCTTGTTTGCCTTCCAAGGACTGTTTCAGAGTTTCAGCTGCTGGATTGCTTTCCTCCAAACACAGATGGCTACTATCATCCTTAGGCTTTTCAGGTTCTGGTTCAGGCTCAGATACAGGTTTGAAAACATGGAAAATGAGCTGTTCATCATGTATTCTCAAAATTAGCTCTCCTTGTTCTACATCTATGAGCGCTCTAGCAGTGGCTAGAAATGGCCTTCCCAGAATGATAGGGTGTAGGTAGCTTTCCTCCATGTCCAAAATGACAAAGTCTGTGGGGAAGAAATAATTTCCCACTTTCACCAGCACATTCTCAACTACCCCTTCAGCTTGCTTCTGAGTTTTGTCAGCCAGTTGTATGATTACATCAGTGGATCTCACCTCATTCAGTTGTAGCCTCTTCATAAGAGTCAGAGGCATCACATTTATGCTAGCTCCTAGATCACAGAATCCTCTGTCAATTTTTGTTTCCCCTATGATGCAGGGGATATGAAAACTTCCTGGGTCTGTTTTCTTAGAGACTATGTCCTTCTTGATGAGGGCACTGCATTCTTTGTTCATTATTACAGTTTGTCCTCCCTTCAAAACTCTTTTCTTGCTCAGCAATTCCTTCAAATACTTGATATGTGTAGGCATCTGCTGGAGAATCTCAAGAAAGGGAATATTGATATGGAGAGACTAAATGTCTCTAAAAACCTTGAATATGTTTTCCCTTTTTCACCTCCTCCTAACCTCTGAGAAAATGGTGCTTTTGGTTGGTAAGTTTCCAGCATGCCTTCATTTTGCAGTTCCTTGGCTTGCTCAGTTTCACTGTCCTGTTTAGCTTCTTCCACACCTTCCTTCAAGATTTCTGGCTCCTATTCTGAGGGTCTGATTCCTTCTTCTTCTAAGACTTCCTTCAATATGGTGATGGCCTTGCATTCTCCCCATCTCACTCCCTTTTGTTCCCCCTTAGGATTCTTTTCAGTGTCACTAGGGAACACTGCAGTTGACTTAGGGGCCTGTTGAGAAAGTTCTCCTACTCGAGCCTCCATCCACTTGAGTTTTTCGCCATGGTT
>NC_029774.3:62716130-62717443 GCF_000817695.3 Arachis duranensis | reverse complement strand
TGTTTAATTGATCTTGAAATTGTTGGTTCGGATTAGGTTGGGCAGGTTGATTATTTTGACCATGGTATGGTGGTTGGGAGTAAGTGTTTTGTGTGGCTTGGTATGATCTTTGGTTGGAGTTTTGGTATGTGGAATTGTTATGTTGGTTGGGGTTGTAAGGTTTGTGGTTTTGTGGTTGGGTTTGCTGGTTTCCCCACCCAAAGTTTGGGTGGTTTTTCCATCCTGGGTTGTAAGTGTTGGAATGTGGATCATATGGTTGCCTTTGTTGATTTCCCACATAGTTGGCCTCTTCCCAATCACCTCCTTCAGTGCTTACTTCCTCTTGATCTTGTGTGTGTATTGCAGCCACTTGCTTTGTGTCTAATTTCCTGGTGAGCTTTGCTAGTTGCTTGGCAAACACCTTGTTTTGGGCTAGAATTGTATCATCATGGTTCAGCTCCATGACTCCCTTAGTGTTGTGCCTTTCTGAAGCATAGTAGTACTCATTCTCAGCCACTGTCTCAATCACTTCAATGGCTTCTTCCACAGTCTTTTTCCTGTTCAATGAACCTCCTGATGAATGGTCTACAGCCTTCCTTGATTCATAAGAAAGTCCATCATAGAAAATATGCAATTGCATCCAGTCATGGAACATGTCTGGTGGGCATTTCCTTGTCAAATCCTTGAACCTCTCCCATGCCTCGTAGAGAGTTTCACCATCTTGTTGTCTAAAAGTCTGAACCTCAGATCGAAGCCTATTGACCTTTTGTGAGGGGTAGAAACGTGCCAGAAACTTGCTTTCCACCTCATCCCAGGTTGTTAGGCTCCCCCTTGGAAATGATTCCAGCCACTTAGCTGCCTTGTCCCTAAGTGAAAATGGAACAAGAGCAGTTTATAGGCATCTTCCTGAACTCCATTGGACTTCACAGTGTCACAAATTCTCAGGAATTTTGTGAGATGTTGGTTTGGATCTTTATTAGCACTCCCACCAAATGAACAATGATCCTCCACCAGTGATATTAGCTGTGGTTTGAGTTCAAAATTGTTGGCCTGAATGGGTGATTTCTGAATGCTGCTACCACAATTCCCAGAGGTTGGGTTTATGTATGAACCAAGAACCCTCCTCTCAGGAATGGCATTGTTTCCATCAGCCCTCTCATGGTTGTGAACTTCTCTATCCATGTTGAGATCTAGAGCTTCCTCAAAATTGTCCTCAGACTCTCCTTCAGATTCTTCTTCTCTCAGTACTCTCTTCCCTCTTGCTTCCCTTCTAAGTTTATGAAGGGTCCTCTCTGGTTCGGTATATGGAGGAGTTGATGTCTCTCCTCTCCTAC
>NC_029774.3:62714639-62715725 GCF_000817695.3 Arachis duranensis | reverse complement strand
AATTTTGCTTGGCAATCTTATATGATTGGATCCCAATCCCTTGGCTCACCAATTCTCTCTAAAAACAAACAAATTCCCAATCCCTTGGTTTAAATGTTCATAAGAAGAGATGATGCTCGATCACTGATTATACCACACAGTTTCATGAACCACAATTTGGTAGGATTACATGTCACAATATCCATCCAAACCCCAATCCAATTCACTGTGAGAAAGCTTCTCTAGCATGAATCCTCCATTCCTTTCCCAAGGTTCCGAAGGATTCCAATTATGGATAGTTTCTTTCCCAAGACAACTAACCAATGGAATTTAGATCGAGAATCTTTCTAACAAAATTCAAGAGAAAATATTGAAGAAGAAGATAAAAACTATTATTGATTCATTGAATTTTAATAGAGCTCCCTAAACCAATGAAAGGGGGTTTAGTGAGTCATAGCTCTGAATTCAATTACACAAAGTATGAAAACTAGAAAAAAAATCCAAAAGTCGTCCCTACTAACTTAAATTCTATCCTATTTATACACTTTCTAAATTGAGCTTCTGTTGTGTTTCTTGGGCTTTGAGGCCTTTTCCTGATTTCCTTTTGCCTTGGGTTTATGATCCATAATCCTGATGAGGCTGCTGATCCAATTCTGTAACATTCATTGAGCCAACTTAGTGATAAACAAGTAATGACACATGACTCAACAAATTGAAATTCCAGACTCATCAATTCTTCAGACCCAATCCCATAAACCATGATATTCAATTGGGTTTCATACCAGAGTACGTTTAAGTTAATGTTTGTGCTCAAATGCTAACTTAAACTGCAATATCTTTGGCCCAGAAACCTTTTCAAATAGTGGCATTTAAGTTGCAGTTTAAGCTTCAGTTTAAGGTTAAACTGAAGCTTAAACGTGGAAATGGAAGAAGGCAACCCTGGAGGGTAAAGTAGTCGAACACCTTTAAGCTTCAGTTTAAGGTTAAACTGAAGCTTAAACGTGGAAATGAAGAAAGCAACCCTAGAGGGTAATTTAGTCGAACACGTTTAAGCTTCAGTTTAAGGTTAAACTGAAGCTTAAACGTGGAAATGGAAGAAAGCAACTA
>NC_029774.3:62703895-62714542 GCF_000817695.3 Arachis duranensis | reverse complement strand
TCAGGGAAGAAGAGGCTAGGCAAGGAAGCAACAAAATCAATAAAGGAAGCTTGAAGATCACATGTGGAGTTTAAGTTCCAGTTTAAGCTTAAACTGGAACTTAAACTCCACATGTGATATTCAAGCTTCCTTTATTGATTTTGTTGCTTCCTTGCCTAGCCTCTTCTTCCCTGAAATCATCCAAACAACTGCATCAAAGTCTTGCAAAATTTCATGAGAATTCTTCCATTCATAGCATTCAAGTAATATAACTAAAAACTCATGGAATTTGCATCAAAATCATACTGTTTGGATGGTTCATTGCTTTGTTATTCATTTAACCATTCTTGGTTACTTTAAGCTCAAGAAAATGCATAAAACAACTAAAACTAACAGAAAAATGCTAGTGAAACTAGCCTAAGATGCCTTGGCATCACTGTGATAGAGCATTTGGACCATTTTCACTGAGAGGATGGGATGTAGCCATTGACAACGGTGATGCCTTGCATACAGCTTGGCATGGAAAGGAGTAAGAAGGATTGGATTAAAGCAGTAGGAAAGCAGAGATTCAACAGGGACAAGCACCTCCATATACTTGTCTGAAATTCTCACTAATGATTTACATAAGTAATTCTATCTTTATTTTCTGTTTATTTATTATTATTATTCGAAAACTCCATAACCATTTTTTATCCGCCTAACTGAGATTTACAAGATGACCCTTATTCACGTAAGGTATTACTTGGACGACCAAGTGCACTTGCTGGTTAGTTGTCCGAAGTTGTGAAGTTATGTTTGGACCATGGTATTATGCACCAGGTTTTGGCGCCATTACCAGGAACAATCAATTTTGAACAACAATTTAAGTATGAGTAACAATTTTTCTCACCAGTCTCGCTACTAGAGGATACTTCATTCATGGCCTTTGGGCAGTTGACTCTTTTTCTAGCATTTTGGTTGGACTCGGCCATGTCGCCAATGAGTTGCCATGCCTCCTCCGCCGTCCTATATTTGGACAAGGAGCCATTGCTAGATGCATCCAAAAGAGTCTTATCTTGTTCCCTCATCCATTGGCAAATATAGTCGAGCAATACTTGAGTGTCAAGCATGTGGTTAGGGCATGCGTCAAGGAGTTTGCAAAACCGTTCCCAATATTCGTATAGAGTTTCCGTTTGCCTTGCACAATACATGAGATCTCCTTCCTTAGCTTGTCCATCCTTTCCGCGGGCAAGAATTTTTCTAAAGACCCTCTTCTAAGCAAGTCCCAATTGGAAACAACTTCACTAGGTAAAGTGTAGAATCACTCTTTAGCTTTATCTTCAAGAGAGAATGGGAAAGCAAATAACCATACGGCAACTTCATCGGATCCTTCTTGCCTAGTTATTGAGCATACACTATGAAAATCCTTGAGGTGTCGAATAGGATCTTGTGCGGGAAGCCCATGGAACTTATGTAGGAGGTGAATCAAAGCGGTCTTGAGTTCAAATCTCGCATCCAAGTTTGGATGAAGCACATGAACGGGTTGAAGAACATAGTCCGGTGCACCCGCTTCCTTGAGAGTAACTCTCCCTGGAGCAGCCATGGTGTCGGCACCTAGATCAAAAGAAGAACTATTAGTAGTACCAATGGAAGAGTAGCTAGTGCCTTCTTCGCATGACGGTTCAGAATCAACTTCGGGTAAGGTTGGTGAATTGGTAGGAACTTTTTCACCTTCCCCAAAGGTTAACCGCCTCCAAGCTTGCCTAATGTGAAGCAAAGTTTGTTCAATTTCCGGATCAAATGGGGCTAAGCTCGGATTCGGTTGTAAATGTGTCATACAATGAAGGGAATGTAAAGCTCATGGTAACAAGTGGAATTAGACAAAGATTAATCCTATGTCAATCAAACAAAGAAACAATCAAGAGAAAATGCATGTATGTACATATACACACACTAAACAATAACATGGCACACATAAGCAAATCCCCGGCAATGGCGCCATTTTGATAAATGAAATTTTGTATGTCGATATAGAATTTAGTAGTGAATAAAATCGTGAGTATAGTCTAATCGACACTCAAATCTCGCATCAAACAATTCTACAATCTACAATCGAGAGTATTAATCCTGAGTCGTCCTCCCTTGAACTTGCATTAGAGTGCTCATTATTGCTTAGGAAGTCAAAGTCTTTTGTGATTTTTGAGAATTGGTATGAGAATGCAAGCTAACAAAGTTTAAACAACAAACAAACAATATTAAAGAACTTGGCCAAGGATGAGCATTAGAAGTTCCATCACCATAGCTTCCTTCAATTATGATAACAATTGAGTCTTGCTTCACTTAGTTGACCCCTAATTATAGAGGAGATTCAAGTGAAAGTAACTAGCTTGGGTCACAAGTCCTAGCTTCACCCTAGGTGATCCTAGCTTTAGTGCACTCCAAGTCAATTAGCAATTCTTAATTCTCAATCAACAATTGACATCCACTATTCAAGTATCTCCAATAGTTCAATCCTTAAGCCAACTGAAAGAATTTTACTCCATGGCTAGTGTTATCATTTTATCAAACATTTGGTGAGGATTCATAAGAGACATTATGAAATTAAGATGAAGAGTTGAATTCAAGAGATCTAAATCACACAATCATCAACAATTGAACAATTGCAAGTAAATGGATATGAAAATACCTCAATTCACTAGTCCAAATCCAAGTAACAAAGTCAAAGCTAGATCCAAAGTGAGAGGATCAAAAGAACACAAATTGAGAATAGGAGAAGAGTAGATCTACTAATTGCATCAAAGAAAAAGTGAATTACAATGGATCTCACCAAGAGAATCAAAGGAGAATTGCAATGGAGAATGAAATCCTAGAGAGAGGTTGGAGGTTCTCTCTCTACCCAAAATGTAACCAACTCTAGGAAAATATCTAAGAAAAAGTAAAAACGAGTGAATCCCCCCCCACCCTTCAATCCTTGGCTTTCTTAAGCTTTTCCCACCAAAGCTCTACCCCAAAACAGGGTCCCTAACTGCCTCCACGCTCTGGTCACGTGCTTTCTTAAAAAAATCTTGTGCGACCATCGGCGCGTACGCGCACGCGCCCCTGGGGTAATCGCAATCGGCGCGCAAGCGTAACGCGCGCTGGCGCATCCATAAGAGTCATGGCCTAGCTGCTAAACGCACCAGCTCGTGGCTTGTCTCCTAGCTTTGGCTCCTAGCGGCTTGAATATGCGCGGACGTGCCATGTGCACTGATGAGCGGATATTTTATACGCTTTTTGGGGGTAATTTCATGTAGATTTTAGTATGTTTTATTTAGTTTTTAATAGAATTTTATTAGTTTTTAGGCAAAAATCATATTTCTGGATTTTACTATGATTTTGTGTATTTTTCTGTGATTTCAGGTATTTTCTTGCTGAAATTGAGGGAGCTGAGCAAAAATCTGAGTTAGGCTGAAAAAGGACTGCTGATGCTATTAGATCCTGACCTCCCTGCACTCGGAATGGATTTTTTGGAGCTACAGGAGTCCAATTGACGTGCTCTCAATTGGGTTGGAAGGTAGACATCCAGGGCTTTCCAGCAATATATAATAGTTCATACTTTGCGCAAAGATAGATGACGTAAACTGGCGTTCAACGCCAGTTCCATGTTGCAGTCTGGCGTCCAGCGCCAGAAACAGGTTACAAGTTGGAGTTCAACGCCCAAAACACGTTACAACCTGGCGTTCAACTCCAGAAACAGCCCAAGCACGTGAGAGGCTTAAGTCTCAGCCCCAGCACACACCAAGTGGGCCCCAGAAGTGGATTTCTGCACCAATTATCTTAGTTTACTCATCTTTATTCAAAAAATTAATAAAAAATTACTAAAGATGCTCATGAATCAGTGTCCAAGCCTAATCTAAAGTCTAAGTCCGAACCTAAACACAACCTAAAACTAGAGTTAATGATATAGTGGTGACAAATTTCCAAACAGTAGGTTTTGTGTCCAGGTTTTGTTGTGTATTTTGAATTTAGGGCTTTATTTTGATCACAAGCAAAGCCTTGCATATTGGTGTTTTTTTATGAAATGTAACTTTTATTTTGGTGCTTTGTTTAGATAACAAGCCATTGACGTATGCTTTATTTTGGTGTGCTTGCCTAAACACCCTTTACAATGTTTACCTATATGACAATGGTGTGTTTAGAAAGGAATTTAATGACAATTACTACTTTCGATTATTTATGGTATTAAAGAATACAAATGTTGATTATTATGTATTAGAAGTCAATTGTGAATTGATATGGAGTTCTTTTGAAGTTCACAATTAAGATAGGAATTTTTTTTCTTTTTCATTGTTGCAATTTGAAGTAACAAAATAAGCATACATTACAGGAAAAATATTCATTCAAATACACTTGAAAAGTATAGCTAAACATGAAAAAAATAATGTTTTAAGAAAAGGCTACATTTTTTGGGCTATGGAGACGTTTTAGTGGGGATGCTTATTCGGCCGTTGTCTATTTTCAAAAGCTATGCTTTTCTATACCAAAGATTACACTTTTGACGTTTGGGAATATAGTGTGCTTTTCAAGTGATGTTGTTCAGGAGCTATACTTTTTAGTTTTCATACTTTCCAGAATAGGCTGCACTTATCCTTGCTATTGCATCACCTTTAAAGCGTAGCCACATTGTATACTATAGCTATTTTATATAAGTGTAGCTTTAGGTCCCTCATTGTTTTTTTTTTAATTTTCTATCTATCTATATATATAAAATTCTAATAATTTTTTGTACAACATAATATTTAATAATATGATTATATATATAATTATGTATTTTTAATTAAATAAATTAAATATTATAAAATAAAAATAAATACACAATTATATTAAACTAAAAAATATTCTAGCAAAAGACAGCAAATACATTCTAAAGATTCACAAGCACTGTAATATTACAATATATTAGTACATAAAACAATGGATCCAACTATCCAATTGAACAATCACTCAACAATAGAGTAAGAAAAAATGAAACATGTCTAAACTACTACTTTCCATGTATCAATGAATATAAAGAGGATTACAAATTATTGTTGTATTTTGATATACTGGATTCGCACAATGCTTGCTCCTCTATTTCAGGATATCTCGAATCTTTCTTGGCGGTACTTTTATTTGATGCTGCTGCAGCCATAATCTATCAAAAGAATCACTAGTTGAGTTCTACAACAACAATATCAGAAAAGTTAGTTTAGTTCACACCTCTTCAGATTGCGCTATCATGCTTGGAGGACTAACAGCTAAATAAGCATAAGCCATTAAGTCCAATGGCCAACTAGTAATCTATATTGGAAAGCATTGAGATCTGACCAAAAATAGAACAAAATAAGTTGGTAACAATTAAAGTTAAAAGTATTCATTGGAATGATATCTTAAAGGCATATCAGATAATATAAAGTCATCAAGAGAGAGTAAGAAACGAAAGGTTATGGGCTTATGGCCATTATGAAAACAGAAGCTATATCAGTAAATAAATAAAATTCTAAAAAATAACAAATTTACTTAAAAAAATGGTAGTACATTTAGTTATTTTTCATTAGTGTTCCACAGTTAAAAAATGGAACTTGTTTGGAACTTGTTTGCTTTGTGCTAACTTTATCCTAGATAACAAATTCTAATCTTTCAATCTATGTTTACCTGCTCACCTGGTTGATATGGCCGATCTGTAGTAAAGACAATTCCCTTTGATAAATTATCATAATCCAAAAAGGTATCCACATAAACCAGTGAAAAGAAACTGGAGTTAGAAAATTTCATGGGCAAAATCATAATAAGAAAATTTCTTTGGAATAGACCGTACATACTCCTAATATTATAAACCATACCCTCAAAACAGTTAAACAAAGCAGGTAGAACAACCCTCAATACTAAACCACCAAGCAACCCCATTTATTAGGATGACCAACCAAAAGACAGATCCAAGCTAACACTTGTGCATTTTAAGTAATTCAGAAAAAAGGGAAAAAAGCCACACACACACACATATCCTTCAGAAGACCAGAAAATTAGAACCCAGATTTCATAACCATAATAAAAAAAACTATATGAGAATTATATGGGAGCATAACAGCAATAAAAAAATGTCTATGTATAGATTCTGTTTACCCTGGTTGATTGGCTTGTTTCTGAAATGCTACATATATCTCAGTTAATAAAACATATCACGTTCTAAATAATCATCACCCTAATCAAAAGAAAGTACAGACCTCAATGAGAAAATAAAGATAGGTGCCTAATGGTAACTTCATCCCAGCCTTAGTGATTTCATAAGGGATAGTAGATGGATTTTTTGTTACAAACAATTGCCGAGAAACTCCAACCTTGCCTAAAATCAAAAGCCACACACACACACACACACATATCCTTCGAAATCAAAAGTGATCAGAAGCACTAATAAAAATTAAATAAGCAAGAGTAATCAAAAGCACTAATAATATGCCTTATAATAAAAAATAATATGCATAATAAACTAAATTCACTAATGAAACCAGCAAGAGTGATCAGAAGCACTAATGAAGCAGAGCAATTTTTTTAAGTTAGAATATTGAATTTAAAAATACCATGTTAAAAAGACTACTCTAACCACCACATTTAGAATGAATTAGCTCAAGAAAGTATCCTGAAACGACTAAAACGGATCATCAAGGGATATCACATTTAGTATGTGATTTCTCATTGTGTAACTGAATGCCTTCCTTTATTTAAACCTAGGAATTCTAATGATGCACCATCTTCCAATCTAATTGGTTATTACAATAGTTGACAAATTGCAATGAGCCACGAAAATACTGCAGCATATATAATCCACATGAAACAAAAATAATTAACATGAAATCAGTAAACTACTCTAGACAAATGAATAATAGTCCCCATTAGTACTTGATTTTTGTTTATTAGAACATTACCATTTACCACTACAAAGTAAACTGTGCTGATTAAGAAAGCAACAATCATTCACATACAGATCCAAGAATCAAGCAGCTGACTGGTCAATAAGCATACTCAATGGAAAGGTTTCTGCCATTTAATCACCAAATACAACTAAAATCAATATCTAACTATTCTAACCCTTACCTCTTTGTTGATCAAATACACAAGACTTGTCCTTGTTTTTCTCTTGAGCCCAAACCTTAACCGTTCCAAGAACCAGAATTTTGGTTACATTTCACAAGGCCATTCAACCAAATTAAACACAGAGGAGAGAAAATCACTCACCTCTCTTTGCTTGTGGTGGTAGTTGTGTTAACAGAAATTGAATAAACTGAAAAAAAATGGAGCAAGAGAATTATCAAAATTTTGAATTAGAGGAGAAAAGAAAGAAGATGAAGTCGCTGTCCTCACCTAGCAAAGAAACTCGAAGAATAGTTGGGTGAGTGGAACGCAGCTCCCTCTTAAGCTTCAGTCAGCTCCCTCCTTGGCCATCATTCTCTTTCTCTTGGTGCTATGGTTGATGAAGAGCCAAAAACTTGAAGAACACTCCTGTTTTTGCTCCCTGGTGCTTTGGCTATTCCTCTGTTCCTTGCCCTCTCTCTACTGTCTGTGAATTCATGAGGGAGACAGATAGAGACAGACAGAGAATGGCCCTCCATTCCTCCTCTGATTTCTGAACGTGAAATCTTGTTGACCCTGCCATTCAATATTCAATCTTAGGGCAATCACTTGATAAACTTTGACTTCACTAGTTCACTAGTTCACCATCTACACCCACATTTAGATCCTTCCGCAACTCACCTGATTAGTACGACCATTGCTATACTTATGAACAATACTTATCTTCAAGAAATGGAAAAGAGATGCAATAGGGGACTGAACCGACCACTTAGAATTTAGAAACATGCAAGATTACAGCTCTTGAATCAAATTTCTTCCTATCAAGTTCTACAAGATTACAGCTCTTGAGTCAGAAAGACTTTAGCCAAAACAAGCAAAAAGAATAAATAAAAGCACTCCTCAGAATCCTAACAATAATTGATTAACATATAGTCACATATAAAGAGAGAAAGAGGTAACTTCAATACTTCATCCTAATCCTTTTTACAAAACCCAAAGTATAACTAATCCATTACAAGCACCAAGCTCATTTGTATTAGGGCAAAACAAAAAGCATTCTTATTGCTTAGTTAGCAACAAAAAACTTTATGTTTGTCCATATATATTTTCTAACAATAATGTTCCACATTTTCACTATATGTGCCTAATAAGAAAATTCCACATTACTGTTGAGTTAAGTATTTATATTTAATACATAATATATGTCAAAATAGTTTAACATAAATAATCCAAAACAACTACCCTAATACTAATGATTGTCATGCATCTAAAATAATTGTCATGCATATTGGAATCTGAGAAAAGCTGTTAGATTGAAATCTACTGGAAATAAGCATGCAAAGCCTTCCAAACTTGAGGACAAGGATCATGCAGATAATTCAAAGGACAAGGACCATGCAGATAATTCAGAGAACAGTGCTACTGTTTCATCAAATGAAGATGCAAAACGAATTTTGAAAGATATGTCGTCTGCAGAGCAAAGTGATCTATTTGCTATTGTTACATTTAAACTTGAAAATTTTGTTCAGAGTCGGCACCCACCAGGAAAGCAATATGATACAATTCATTGGTGAGTTGCTGCCAACTTATTCATTGAGAAAATAGAAACGGAAGCTGAAAACAGAGAAGGAGAAGCCAACTTATTCATTGAGAAATCACAGAAACAAAAACTTATTAACGATGCATTTGGATTCAGTCTCAGAAACAAACCCTAAAATACCACAAATCTTCATCAACAATAGCATGCATGTTATCAAATTACAGTTCACAAACCCATATTTCACAGATTAAAACCCCCAAATTAAAACCCCTAAAATAGGAACCCTAAGCCTTTGATCAATTTCAGAAGCAAATAGAAATCAATACATACCTATTCAATGATGTGAGCACAGCGAAGATGAGAAGCACGGAGATGACGATGGCGAGAGCGGCGCAGCGACGATGGTGAGAGCGGCTCAGTGACGATGGTGAGGGTGACACAACGACGATCAGTGCAAGCGATGGCAAAGAGGAGTGTCGGTCAGTAGTGGGGAGTGGGGGGTGAGTGGGGAGTGGGAGGCGACGACAGTCAATGGCGAGAGTTACAGGGTTTCTTCTTGTAGGGCAACGATGGCGAGGGCTTCTACTTCGCGATGAAGGTGATGAAGGTGATGAGTGAGCTTTCAGGAAAAAGTGAGACTGAGGGTTTACGAAAGAGGACGAAGGTGATTGAGTGACATTTGGAGGGAATTGAATCACAAAAATTTTACTAAGTGTGATGAGTTTGCTTTTAAGAAGGAGGAAAAAATTTCACTAAGTGTCAATTTTTTTTTACTCTAGATACATTAGGCATCGCTTTTTAAGTGCACCCAAAACTTAAAAAATAGGTTACCTTTTAAAAGCGTCTCCTTTGATACGAAAAGTGAAGCTATAGATATCAACCTACGGCTACGCTTTATAAGTGATTTCTATAATACCTAAGGCTACGCTTTTTAAATGATGCCGCATTTGTGTATCCTTTTCTCTTATAAAAAGGCAACACGGAGAAAAGCGTAGCCTATTCTATGAATAGGCTACGCTTTTCAAATGTAGCTTAAAAAAAGTGTGGCTGAATGGGTATTTTTCTTGTAGTGCCAGCGCCAGAAACAGGTTACAAGTTGGAGTTCAATGCCCAAAACACGTTACAACCTGGCGTTCAACTCCAGAAACAGCCTAAGCACGTGAGAGGCTTAAGTCTCAGCCCCAGCACACACCAAGTGGGCCCCAGAAGTGGATTTCTGCACCAATTATCTTAGTTTACTCATTTTCTGTAAACCTAGGTTACTAGTTTACTATTTAAACAACCTTTAGAGACTTATTTTGTACCGGATGATATTTTCATATCTAAACTACATACTCTTTGACGGCATGAGTCTCTAAACTCCATTGTTGGGGGTGAGGAGCTCTGTAGCGTCTCGATGAATTAATGCAATTACTTATATTTTTCCATTCACATATGCGTGTTCCTATCTAAGATGTTCATTCGCGCTTAATTATGGAGAAGGTGATGATCCGTGACACTCATCACCTTCCTCAACCCATGAACATGTGTCTGACAACCACCTCCATTCTACATCAGATTGAATGAATATCTCTTAGATTCCTTAATCAGAATCTTCGTGGTATAAGCCGGATTGATGGCGGCATTCATGAGAATCCGGAAAGTCTAAACCTTGTCTGTGTTATTCTAACCTGATTGAGAACCGACAGATGATTAGCCGTGCTGTGACAGAGCATCTGGACCACTTTCACTGAGAGGATGGGAAGTAGCCATTGACAACGGTGACACCCTACATAGAGCTTGCCATGGAAGGAACTTTGCAATTATGTTATTGAGTTGAATATTAGATTGCAGGGATTCAGAGGACAAAGCATCTCCAAAACCCCAACATATTCTCCATTACTGCATTATAAGTAATTAATTCACGCTCTTTTATTTTTCTAATAATTCAAACAGATAATTTTAATTGAAATCCTGACTAAGAATAATAAATTAAACATAGCTTGCTTCAAACTAATAATCTCCGTGGGATCGACCCTTACTCACGTAAGGTATTACTTGGACGACCCAGTGCATTTGCTGGT
>NC_029774.3:62702405-62703826 GCF_000817695.3 Arachis duranensis | reverse complement strand
CATTTCGTGCACCAAGTTTTTGGCACCGTTGCCGGGGATTGTTCGAGTATGAACAACTAAAGATTTATTTTATTGCATAGATTAGGAATAATTTATTTTTGTTGCTATAGAGTTATTAAATTCTGAGTCCTTTATTCCCTATTCAAAAAAAAATTCAAAAAATTATTTTCCTTTATCACAATTTTAATTTTTCGTGAGTTTAGTGTTTTGTTCTAAGTTTGGTGTCAATTACATATTTTATATTTTCTCTTTAAATTTTTGAATTTGTGCTCTTTGATCTTCAACTTGTTCTTGTTGATTTTTCTTGTTGATCTTTAATTTTTCTTGTTCTGTGTCTTTTCTTATTTCACTTGTGTTTTTCCAAAACATTAGTCTTCCAAAAGGAATATACCTATTCAGAACAAGTGTTACATTTACTGCCCAATTGGCTAGAGCCTTGGTCTATGTTCTTGGTAATTGGGTATCTTCTTTTTAAAATCTTTTTCAAAAATAATTTTTCTTGATTTAATCTTGTGCCAAACTTTAAGTTTGGTGTTTTCTTGTTAATTTTAATATAATTTTCGAAAATTACTTTGATTTTCTAAAATTTTTTAAGTTTGGTGCTCTTTCTTTTATTCTTGGTGTTCTTGTGAATCTTCAAGGTGTTCTTGAGTCTTCTTTGTGTTTTGATCTTAAAATTTTTAAGTTTGGTGTTCCTTGGTGTTTTCCCTCCAAAATTTTCGAAAACAAGAAGCATTAGATCCAAAAATTTTAAGTCTTGTGTCTTTTATGTGTTTTCCTCCTTCATCATAAAATTCAAAATTAAAAAAAAATATCTTTTCTAACTATTTTTAAGCTACTATTTCGAAATTTCTTAAAAAAAATTCAGATTTCAATTTTAATTTTTTTTCAAATCTTATCCTCCTAAGATTTTTTTTTAAAAAAATAAATAAAAATATTTTTAATATATATATATATATTTTATTATCTTTTTCAAAAATATCCTAACCACTTTCTCTTTTTCCTCAAATTTTTCGAAAATTTTCACAAAACATTTTCAATTTCTTTTTTTATTTATTTTATTATTTCGAAAATAAATTTTTATTTTTAATAAAATAAATAATATCAACATACATATCATCTCCCTTGCTCCATCATGGAACTAAGTGGAAAAGAACAGTCCAGAAGGACTCTGGGGTCATATGCTAACTCCACTACTGCTTCATATTGGAGTAGTATATGTATACCCTCCATTGGAGTTAGTAGTTTTGAGTTGAATCCTCAGCTCATTATCATGGTGCAGCAAAGTTGCCAGTATTTCGGTCTTCCATAGGAAGAACCTACAGAATTTCTGGCACATTTTTTACAAATTGCTGACACAGTACATGATAAGGAAGTAGATCAGGATGTCTACAGATTGTTACTGTTTCCATTTGCTGTAA
>NC_029774.3:62700546-62701726 GCF_000817695.3 Arachis duranensis | reverse complement strand
AAACTCCACCGTTGAAAATACATAAGTAAAAGGTTCAGGCATGGCCGAATGGCCAGCCCCCTTGAGTGATCAAGAGACCGAATAATCAAAGGCTAAACAGTCAAGAGATTAAACTGTCAAAAGATATCTAATACAATAGTTAAAAAAGTCCTATTTATAATAAACTAGCTCCTAGGGTTTACATGAGTAAGTAATTGATGCATAAATCCACTTCCGGGGCCCACTTGGTGTGTGCTTGGGCTGAGCTTGATGAATTCACGTGTAGAGGCATTTCTTGGCGTCAAACTTCAGGTTATGACGTGTTTTGGGCGTTCAACTCCGGATCATGACGTTTTTCTGGCGTTTAACTCCAGACAGCAGCGTGTACTTGGCGTTTAACGCCAAGTTACGTCGTCATTCTTCGAATAAAGTATGGACTATTATATATTGCTGGAAAGCCCTGGATGTCTACTTTCCAACGCCGTTGAGAGCGCGCCAATTGGAGTTCTGTAGCTCCAGAAAATCCATTTCGAGTGTAGGGAGGTCAGAATCCAACAGCATCAGCAGTCCTTTTGTCAGCCTTCTTCAGAGTTTTGCTCAATTCCCTCAATTTCAGTCAGAATTTACCTGAAATCACAGAAAAACACACAAACTCATAGTAAAGTCCAGAAATGTGAATTTAACATAAAAACTAATGAAAACATCCCTAAAAGTAGCTCAAACTTACTAAAAACTATATGAAAACAATGCCAAAAAGCGTATAAATTATCCGCTCATCAGAGGTAGATCAGGATGTCTATAGGCTATTACTGTTCCCATTTGCTGCAAAAGACCAAGCTAAGAGGTGGTTAAATAACCTGATGTGTGGAAAACGATCCAACACAAAACTCACCGGCAAGTGTACCGGGTCGCATCAAGTAATAAAACTCACGGAAGTGAGGTCGATCCCACAGGGATTGAAGGATTGAGCAATTTTAGTTTAGTGGTTGATTTAGTCAAGCGAATCAAGTATTGGATGAGTGGTTTAACATTAACATAAGCTAAATTACTTGGAAAGTAAAGGGATAAGGGAAAATTGCAGTAAATTAAAGAGCAGGAAATTAAAAGATGCTGAATCTTAAAGAACAAGAAATTAAATGACTGAAACTTAAAGTGCAAGAAATGTAAATTGCGGTAACTTAAAGTGCAAGAAATATAAATT
>NC_029774.3:62699545-62700486 GCF_000817695.3 Arachis duranensis | reverse complement strand
AAGAACGAGGAAGAAGAGAGATCAATTCTCCTCCCCAATTCTCTGAAATTTCAGTGAAGTCTTTAAGAGAAGTTCAAAAGTTCAAAATAAAAGTAAAGATTCAAAGAAAGGTTCAAAGTTCAAAAGTAAAGGGAAGGTCCTAATTACATCAAACTATCTTCTATTTATACACTTTCTATTCTTGGATTTTGGAATTTGGATGGGCTTTTGAGTTGGTGAAGAAATGAATTAAATTGGATTTTTAAACCAATTTTTTCAACCCAAGAACAATTGCTTCCAGGAGGCTGCCCTGCCCTTGTGGAGGGCAGGGCAGAAAATGGTGCGTGCGGCCGTTGGTGCCTTGGTGCGTGCGTGTTGGTGCTGCAGGATGCTGCCCTGCCCTTGTGGAGGGCAGGGCAGAAATTTTTGGTGCGCCAAAATGTTGCCCGTGCGTGCGTGTTGATGCTGCCGAAGCTTCCTTGGTGCGCCAATCTGGTGCGCTGGCCGTGCACCACAAGATGCTGCCCTGCCCTTGCGGAGGGCAGGGCAATGTTTCCAAAGTTGAAGCCCCGTGTTCGAAACTCGGGCAATGCACACGCTACTTATTTTTCTTGGTTTTCTTGGCACCAAAATAAGGCCTAGTTCCTTGCTTCCTCATGGTGCCGTGTTCGATCCTTGTGGCAAGCATTGGTGAGCTTTTTCTTTGAATTTCTTCCTTTGATGAGCCCGATATTGCCCTTGAGGAGGGCAGGGCAGTGTTTTTGCTCTCTTTGATCCATGGCACCAATTTGTGCTCTGCCCTTGTTGCGGGCAGGGCAGTGTTGCCTCTCAAGGCTTGTTTCCTTATGTTGCCCTCCTAGAGGGCAATGTGCCCTTGTGGAGGGCAATGCTTGCTTCCTCCTTTTATGCGCCACACTTCTTCTCTCTTGGGCCACGCTTTCTTAAGCCACGCTTCCTCTTTT
>NC_029774.3:62693035-62699510 GCF_000817695.3 Arachis duranensis | reverse complement strand
TGCATAAAGACTAATAAAACAAGTGAAATTAGCTTGAAAAATGGGTATATGATGACTTGTCATCACAACGCCAAACTTAAATCTTGCTTGTCCCCAAGCAAGCATTAAAACTAAGAGAAAATGAAATGAACAAGAAAAGAACACATATCCTTATTAGGCATATAGCAGAACTTGATTTATGGAGTCTTTATGCAGACAATGATAACTCAATTATTGTTGTTGTTACATAGTATACATCTTTCCTCAAAGGCTTGCTAAACTTGCTGTTATAAGATCTATTCTTTCTTTGCTCCCTTGCTAACTTTTCTTTTCTTATAATGCTTAACAAGCTTATTATTCTTTTGGAAGCTTGGTGTCTAATGTTGCAGTAGTAGCCTTTGGCTTTATTTTTACTCAACATCTTTCCACCACAGACACATGGCTCACTATTTTCTCCTAGGATCATTGATGCCCAGCATCTCTTTGGATAACTAAATGTTCTGTATCTAAGTTGCTCTTTATTGTGGACTTTCAATTGGCCATCCCAAATCAGTTGATCTAAGTGACCGGGTTTTGAGATACCCCTTAGAATTTACTTATCCAAGCATATCTTAGTACAAGAACACCATAGGCATGTGTCCTAGGGTCCAAGCTATTGGTGTCCAGCCTTTATTCTTTGTTTTTCTTGCCACATTGGCTTTTTCTTCTTCCTTTTCTTTATTTTTGTTCTCAAGGGCTTTTTTCTTTATTGATAAGAACCTTTATAACAGCAAGCTAGCTCACACTTTAATGAAAATGATATTATGTAGCAATTATTTCATGAGTTATGCATTTAATCAAACACATATACCACCATTAACTTCCATTCTCAACTTATGCAACATTGGATATTTACTTTCCAATTCAAACAATTCTCTTTTATTCAAGCTTATGGGAAACAAAACAAAATTCAGCTAGGTGATGGATGACAAACATTATGCAGATTTAGCATTTCTCAGCTATTTATTAAGTAACAAAGAAAAGTAAAATAAGAACAATGCATGAAGTAAAAGAAATAAACAATGGAGGCATAAACAAAGGGTATGAAGGAAGAAGTATGAAAGAACTTTGCCACCTTCTAATGATTGTGGCTGCTGCTTGATTCTCCCTTTTTCTTCTTTCTCTTTCCTAGCTTGGAGTAGTCTCGGATTTCTTCACCAGGGCATCTTCTATCCCAAACAGAATCCAAGAGCCCTAAGAGTCCAACTTCTTCCAATCTGTTAAGTGTTAGCTCCGTATAATGATGAGACCTTGCTTTTTGCTTGGCGTCAAATTCAGGGCATTGCTCAAATGGCTTGATCTGTGGATTGAGTGTTGGCAAATTGTGGGTCAAATACTCCAACCTTGCTTGTATGTTTTCATCACTCTCCATTCTTTGCACATATCTAACTTTTTCCATGGTGTGATGAATATTCTTCCATTGATACAGGTTGTGACTATATTCCCCTCCTTTAGCTTGACTAAAATACAGCTTATCATATGATTCTTTGAATTCTTTGTATTGCTCTTTTTGTCCTTCAAGAATCTGTGCTTGAAATTCGTGCTGCTGAGTCATCATTTGTTGTTGCCATCTCTCTTGTTTCTCCTCCATTTGACGCTGCCAAGCTTCTCGTTCCTATTTGTCCTTCAAATATTGCTCCCTAAACTCTGGATGGGGCTCTAGATATTGCTCTTGGCGCCCCTGATTTTGGTCTTGTTGAGCTTGCATGAGTTGCTGAGATAACTCTTCAATTGTTCTTTATAGCTGGCTCATGTCTATGGCACCATGAGCTTGATTTCGTCCTTCCTCTCTTTGTGATCTTCTTTGTCTGGAAGCTACCACTCCCTCTTGATCATCTTCTTCATTCATTCATTCCATAATTTTCTTGGTGATTCCTTTCCCCTTTTTCACCTTTTCTGTGTCCTCATCTTCAAAGATCACTCCAGCTTTATTGCATAGCCTAAGAATGGTACTTGGATGTCCAAGACCACTTGATTTACTTGTGCTGTTAGCCATCTCTTGAATACTGTCGGCTATGAGTTGTGCGAGGTTGACTTCACCTCCATGTAGGATGTAGTATGTCAAGAGTGCTCGTTTGATTGTAACCCAAGAGGCGTTTCCAGTAGGAAGAATAGACCTCCTTACTATCTCATACCATCCTTTGGCCACAGGAGTAAGGTTTATTCTCCTCAAGTGGCTTGGAACTCCTTTTGAGTCTCTTTCCCAGTCTGTATTTTCCACACATAGCCCTTGCAAGATCTCATCAGGATTGTTTTCCATCTGCAATCTGGTCTCATAACTAGGCTCTGCATAAGTTATAGTTCTCAACTTTAGAGCCCTAGCGATGGCTGCTGGACCGAAGTTCACTTCAACTCCTCTAACATAACTTGTGTAAGGAGCACTATCTTTGTTTTCCTTTACAGCATTTGCATAGAACTCCCTGATCATGACTGCACTGATGTCAACGAGAGGAGCACATAAGAGTTCCCACCTTCTTTCTTTAGTGATTTGCCTCATGATGGGATATTCTCCTTCCTTCAACTCAAGGCCCTTCTCATAAATAACATTCTTTGTCTTCATGAATCTATGATATCTTCCTTCATGGAACTGGGACCTAAATTTTCTTGTGTCAAATGATGGAGGTTCGGTCACCATTGGTTCCTTTCCTGGCCTTCTTTTTGAACTTGAAGTCTGGATCTGACCTCCTTGCACTCAAAAGTGCTTTTGTTGAGCATGTAAGCTTCCTTAGTCAACTTCCATGCAGTTATTCTTCTCATTACTGGACTGTGTCTCTGAGAACACATTCAGGATGATGTTCTCTTCATGCATTCGAAGGGTTAGCTTTCCTAGTAGAGGAGATTATGGTTTGCAAGTGAAAGTGGTTTGTATGAATGTGTAAGCCATATAGTGCTAACGGCTATTTATAGGCAAATTCTTCAAACTTTCTAACAAAACCATAATGAATGAGGACAGAGTTCATTGGTGCTCATGAAGGGTTGAGATTGAGTTGATCATACAAAAGGTTCATGGATTGAACGGTCTGCATGCCTTGTTGAGGCTTTGACGAGGATTCTCTTCTCATTGGTTGCATGCATTTAGGTGTTCGATGATGCATGCATGCAAATTCTGCTTCCCAAGGAGCGCATTTCTCTAGGCACATGTGACCATTCCTCACTTAGCTTGTCCTAGCCGTGCCCCATCCTTGCATTTGTCACCATCTCTTCCTTCTAAATAAACCAAAACAGCTAGCCTTAGAACATTAATATAGACGTTGGCAAGTGATTTGCAATAAAGAAGAAGGTGGTTTTGTTTTGTTTATTATTATTTAATTTTTTTAGTGATCAATTGTGTCCCTTAATTAAAGATGCTAAAAGTTGGTGAACACCAAACTTATCTTTTATTGTGGGGATGGCTTAGCAATGCAAACCATTCTTCACAATTGATGTATTTTATATTTAAAAAAAATGATGCATGATCCCTTTTTGTATGGTTTTGATTCCATGAATAGGAAATGATATGTTGAACAGTGTTACATATGTAGACACCAAACTTAGTGTTTGGTCATATGTTTCATCAAAATGTTTTTTCATATGTTCTAAGAATAGCCCCCTTTCTTTTGAGAAGCAAAAATTGGGTGTGCCTTAAGGTACACCAAACTTAGAAGTCTGACTTATGCTCTAAAACAATGTATGCATTTATCAAATATGAAAGTTCAAAATTATACTCAGGAAATCATAGCTTATTAGATGAAAGAAAAGACAGAAATCTTAAATCATGGGTTGCCTCCCATGAAGTGCTCTTTTATTGTCACTAACTTGACATTGAACTCCCTTTAGGGTGGTTGATGCTGGTGATGTCTCAACTTGTCACCTCTCACCGTAAGCTTTCTCTGTGTGCCTTGATGCTCAATTTTAATATGCTCAAGAGAGAGTACTTGGTTGACAGTGTAATAATTTTCTGTTCCCAGCTGTTGATACACTAGTTGCACCTTGTCACCTTTGGAAAATCCTTCAGTTGGGATCTTCTTATTCTTCCACCCTTTGTAAGCCTTCTTCTTGTTCTTCATCTTTTTCTTTCTTGTTGATCTTTCTCCCTTGACAGTGATTTGGGTTGTGATACCTTCCTTCTTGTTTATCATCCCGGCTTCTTTTTGAATTCCTTTTCCTTCTTGCACCTGCTCATTTTTCTGTTCTACTGCATTGTTGGTTGCTTGCTTTGAAAGGGAGTCACCACTTGTCTTGCTTGTTTCTTCATTACTCTGTGGTTCTGGAAAGACTTTCAAGGTGATGCTCTCCTCATGCAACCTGAGGGTTAGCTCTCCCTGCTCTATATCTACAATGGCTCTAGCAGTGGCAAAAAATGGTCGACCAAGTATTATGGAGTCATTCTCATTCTCTGCTGAATCTAGGATCACAAAGTCTGCTGGAAAGATGAACTTGTCAACCTTAACTAAAAGGTTTTCAATCAACCCTTTAGGATATACCACTGATTGGTCTACCAATTCCAAGGATATCTGTATTGGTTTCACCTCTCCTATGCCAAGCTTTTTCACTAAAGAAGATGGAATTAGATTTATACTTGTTCCTAAGTCACACATCCCCTTGTTGATGAATAGACTTCCAATAGTGCAAGGTAGGAAGAAACCTCCAGGATCTTCAAGCTTGGGAGGAAGTCCTTTTCTGATTAGTGCACTGCATTCTTCACTGAGCATTACCTTCTCCTTCTCATTCCAACTCCTTTTCTTGTTGATGAGCTCCTTTAAGAATTTGGCATACAGAGGCATTTGCTCCAATGCTTCAGCCAAAGGTATGTTGATTTCCGGCTTCTTGAAAGTCTCAAGGAATTTGTGAAAATGTTGATCCTTTGTCTCTTTGTGGAATCTTTGGGGATAAGGCAATGGAGATGTCAAGCTTTTCTCCACTTGATGTTGTCTTGGATTTGGTTCTTCCATGATCTGCTTTCCTTTCTTCAGATTTTTTGATATATCTTCTTTTTCTTGAGGTTGATTCTGAGAGTAATTGCTTGCTGTTGCATCTTCACCATCAGCTGTCTCTTTTTCAACTTGTTTCTCGTCACTTTCCTTGGGTTTCTTAGTGGCTTCTTCATCTTTCAGCAGTATTTTTACATTCCTCAACTGTATTACTTTGCATTCCTCTTTTGGATTAGGAATGGTGTCACTTGGTAGTGATTTTGATGGTTTTTCAACAGAAATTTGCTTGGAGATTTGCCCAATCTGCCTCTCTAGGTTCTTCATCGAAGCTTCTTGGTTCTTTGTTGTCAATTCTTGGTTCTTCATCATCTTTTCCATGAGCATCTCTAGATTAGTGATCCTCTGAGAGTCTTGTGAGATTGGTTGGTTTTGGGGTGTTGATGGATGATGATAGGTGTTTTGATTAGTTGGGTGGTTATTGGGTGGATAATGGTTAGAGTTGGGATAAGTATTTTGTGGTTTTCTGTATGTGTTTCGGTTAGTGTTTGGCTGGTTGTTATTTGTGTTTTTCCAATTGTTTTGAGTTAAGTTTGTAACAACCCTGATTTTCGAGTACGCGAGATCTTTTCTGAAAGTACGAATTTCTCCGGAAGATCAGTAAGGGGAACACCTCTGTTATATCATCAAGCATCTCAATCCTCATTATCATTATGTCATCCTTAAGATAGAACCTCCTCTGAGGCAATCTCGATAATGCAATCGCGAAGAACCTAGTTTTTGAACCGTATCGGTTGGCAGCTTTGATTCTGACTTTCGTAAATAGTCTCTGTTTGACGAACCGGACTCGATTCATGAGAGGAGAGAGATAATAGTATAATATTATCATTATACTATTATTAGAAAATGCTTGAATGATATTATAAGGTTACCTGGTCTGTTTTAGTTAAAAACAGAAAATCGGTTTAACCGGGTTCACAGTTTACTGGTGCAGCTTAGCACCAGCACTCTCTGATGACTTTAGCAATACTAAGGCCTCATTATACATGTTCTATTCTCATAATAAATATGTTACTAGTGTCATTTTTTCTAGTAGCTCATAAAATAATTTTTAGAGATGTTTTTGCAAGTGTTCCGATACATCTAGTTTTAGTAGTTATACACTTGAGATATTTTAATATTATTTTAACCCACCTTCAAGCCAACCAATCACAACTCTCCTTACACCCCCAAGACACTCCAAGGCTGGTCATTTACTCCCTTTGGCCGAAAATGTGAAGAGAGAAAAGAGAGAAACTCTCATGACCCTTTAATCTTCAAAGCTTGATTTCTTCTGAACTAAAACTCAAATCAAAACTCCGATTTCACCAAAATGATCCTCTCTTCTTCCTCTACATAACCATGTGACTTATCAAGGCTGGAAATAAGGTGAGATGGCTGTCTCCTTCCCTCTTCAATTCGGTTTTCAAGGAAAACCATGCAAAACATGTGTTTTCTTGATGTTTTTCCTTAGGAATCATGCTTAACTTGACTTGAGGGCCAAGAAACGT
>NC_029774.3:62691553-62692999 GCF_000817695.3 Arachis duranensis | reverse complement strand
GTTTTTGGATTTAAAGTTGTTCTTGATGTGATTTAGGAGGAAAAAGTGCTAAAGGACCACCTGAAAGCCTAACTGAATTAGGAGCAGCAAAACCAGGTAGGGTTTGATGAATTTAATCTTGATTGATTGTGTTTGAGTTGTTTAATTATGATATGGTTTGGCTGTGCTTGAAATTGATTGTTTATATGAGTGATTATTGTTGAAAGTTTGTTGAAAATTTGATGAAATTTGATGATATTTAAGCTATGAATGTTGTTCTTGAGGGCTGCTGGAAAACGAAACCCTAGGCCTTAAATTAGGGTTCAATTTGTGTTAAAATCATGTAGAAAAGATGGGGTTTTAGTGGCTGGGAATTTATTTTGAATTTTGGTAAAAATCGGTTGCTGAAAAGACTGAAAAACGGGTAAAAACAGAGAAAGAATCTGAAGAATTTACGAATAACACGAAGAACACTTTGAGTGTGGTGCAGAACAATGAAGAACACCTTTTAGATCTTAAAAAGGGCAAGGAAGTAATTATTTTGGTGTTTTGGGAGTTAATTTGTAAATATTAAAAGTTAGGGCGGTTAAAGTAAAAATATTAAAAGTTACGGGGGTAAAAGGTCTATTTTAAAGTTAAAGGTAAAAGGTAAGTTAATTTTCGAAAATTTAATAATAAAATAATAAATAATAATAAAATAATACAGAAAAGGCAGTTTTCTGTAAAAGCTTTAGAAAGACAACTTTAAGTGCAGAATTTCATAGTTACCTTCATAAAACACTTAGGGAGTGGTAAGAACATATTAGCGAGGCAAAGATAAAAGAAAGATAAAAAGTTAAAGGAAAGATAAAAACCAACGAAAAGTCTGTAAAGTTTTAATAACAGAAGAACAGACAGAGATTAGCGAACGAACTAGGGCAACATAGTTAGTCCTTGAGTTGCGACTAGGGTTAGGTATTATATGAAAAGTTAAACTGTTTCAGTATAGACTTAATGAACCTATACTTGGGAAAGGCAAACTATTCATACCGAGATTTACATAAGCTTTAAATACATACGTTAAGCAGAGAAATGAGAGCAGAGTAGAGAAACATAGAGAACAGAGTAATCAGAGTAAAGTAAAGAGATAAAGAGAAAAAGAGTAATACAGATACAAAGGAAAGAGTAATCAGAGAAAAGTAAAGAGATACAGAGAAAAGAGAAACCAGAACAGAGTAAAGAGATATAAGGTTAAAAGAGTAATATGATAAAGAGAATAGAGAACAAGTAAAGGGCCTATTGAAAGGTCATTTGTTGCGTTAAGGCAACCCCAGAGATATCTATGTGTTCATCTGCTGCATTGTGGCAGTCAGATAGATGGTGGTACGACCACTGAGAACGCTTTCCTAAGATACCTTGCTATAATGCTTTACTGTAAGACAGAGGTTGCTTACAGAGGTATCAAGATGAATGTGCTCCTGTAAGACA
>NC_029774.3:62690482-62691346 GCF_000817695.3 Arachis duranensis | reverse complement strand
AGGTTGCTGGGTAACGTCGGGAGCGGGTATGTAACCGACAGATGAGCTTATTACCTGCACTAGGGCTAGACATGCATCATACTTGGTTGTGCATTTTCTCTATTATGATTGTTGCATGAATGTATGCTTTCTCTGTTTGTATTATATTCTCTGTGTTTGTGTCTGTGTTTTACTTTCTTGTATTCTTCTGTTTGTGATCTTTTTCTATTTTCTTTATTCTCTTTATTTATTTGTCTTCTGTTTACTACTTCTCTGTATTCTGCTATTAGTCTTCTAAACAACACAAAAATTAATGAACGTAACTAATAACCCCGACCCTACTAAGAACTCCCCAGTTCTTACCCCTTCTCTCTCCCTTCCTCTTCAGATGGAAGTAAGAGTACCTTACTGTAATTCGTTGATGATGGTTCTGCAACGAGGATTCTGCTCTAGATAGTCTTCTGAGTCTAGTGTGAATATCATTCTCTATTTATATGTATATACTGTGAGACCAGCCAACGTCTGCACCCCGTTCGTATGCGCACTTTAACCTAAATCCTGTGTACGAGAATCCTATTGTGTGGCTACTTCATGAGGTACCAGAGAGACGTCCTGTGGAAAAGTCTGATCGTGCAGAGGAGTAGCAGATGATGTTCTATCTTTTGATAACGTTCCACCTGACTTGAGTTGTGAAGACTTAGAACGTACTTTCCCTCGCTTTAGTAGTTTAGAGGGACTAGGTGAGTATAGAGTCTAGGCTAGCCTAGGTGCCAGCTTAGGGACCTCTTGAACAGGTCAGGACCTGGGATGTTGTATGTATGTATATGTATATAGTTATTATCTAGCTATATCTAGGGGTGTTCTAACTAAAAGTCTATACTCTAA